>NC_057807.1:181369108-181369903 GCF_018294505.1 Triticum aestivum | reverse complement strand
AGTATCAAACAACTTTTTAAATGCTAAAAAAAATTGTGGAGCCCACCTCGATCCCCCTCCATCTCGACCGCTATCCCACCTTGCCAGATCCGGTCCCCCTCGGCGCCGAGCACCCCCCCAGTCCACCGGCCGCCGCCGCCGACCCACCGCACCCTCGATTCCCCTACTCAACCGCCGCCGCCGACCCCCCGCACCGCGCGCACGGTCTTATAAAAAAATAAGTATCAAACAGCTTTTTAAATGCTACTGTCTTATAAAAAAATATTACTGTTATTATTTAAACAAGTTTGAACATATTTAAACATAAATAAGTATCAAACGGCTTTTTAAATGATAAAAAAAATTTGTGGAGCCTGGCAGTCGAACCCAGGACCTCCTGGTGTGAGAACTGGCTGCTGACCAGTCGAGCTAGTAGAGTGGGCTTGACGTGGATAGGTTCTGGTAGTACATAACCTTTTGGCTCGAGTTGAAATAAAAAAAAATACTAATGGCGCACCATGGTGAGGTGCGCCATTAGTATGGACATGCTAATGGCGCACCACGGTGAGGTGCGCCATTAGTATTGTGGCCCGATCCCCCTTCGCCCGATCCCCCCTTCGCCCGATCCCCCCTTCCCTCTCCCCCTCGCCAGTTCTCTCCCTCTCGATCCACCGCCGCCGCCGCCGCTGCCCTCGCCCTCGCCCTCGCCCTCGCCCTCTCCCTCCCTCGCCCTCTCCTCGCCTTCCCTCTCCCTCGCCCCGCCTCCCTCGATGCCACCGTCCCCGCCACCTCGACGCTGCCCCGCCGCCTCGACGC
>NC_057807.1:181317613-181367700 GCF_018294505.1 Triticum aestivum | reverse complement strand
AATATAAGAGTATTTAGATCACTAAAGGGGAGTATATAATTAAGGGTCGGTTCTCTTTGGGCTAGATCACGTCAAGAAATATGAGAATGTTTAGATCACTAAAGGAGGGAGTATATATTAAGGGTCAGTTCTCTTTGGGCCTCTGGATGGATATAAGTTGGGTAGAGCCAGTTCTTTCAGGGTTATTGGGTGATTGTCAAAATAAACTTAACTACTTTTTCTGTTTTATTTACTCTGCATATTAGTTTGACCTAAGTCAAATTTTATGAAGCTTCGCCATTAGTCTTCGATATTTTTGTGGGATTATATAGAATTTTTGCAAAACATATATAGGAGATCAACATTATATATGCATGTGGTGAAGATTTTTCTGGTGCAAATCATGTGTGATAGTGGAGTACAACTACTAACCAGAACCATTAGTCAGTAGGAGGAGGGGGCCTTAGAAAGCTACTAGCTAGATGGCGATCTGTGCTCTGCTGTGGCATACACTAGTTAATTAATGGCAGTGGCACCCATTGGAGCCATACGTATATACAAAGTTATAAAAAGATTATATACACATAGTGATCTAGTGCTTTAGTGGTTGGATTATTAGTTTAGTAATTTCTTGACACACCCTTTGTGGTTTGCCATGTGTACATGTGTGAGAGATAGTGAGAGGAGACAAGAAGAAGGGGGTTAGGAAGATGCTGCCTGCTCATCAAAGCTAACCATCTCCCCCTTTTCACCCTCTTTTCCTTTGTCTTTTGTGGGTTGCAAGGAAGCTACTGTCTTAGCTAGCTTGTGCACAAATCCACTGCCACTGCTCTGATTAAATTATCTCAGATGATAACAATAACTAATTGTCGGCATCTATCTGTATTTGTATCATATCAGTTGCTTGCATTTGGTAAAGGTGGATGCTAGATCAATTGCTTATTTGGTAAAGGAAATGATCTAGCTCCTCCTACACATTTATAGATCAATCAGCTCAGTTCTAGTGCTGTTGGACTTTTGCACCCACCAAAAATGTACTACTAGTTGCAAATCTTTACCAGAGATAGCTTCATAAGCAGAAGGTTCCAAATAATAAACTAGTACCACACTAGTACAGTAGTACTGCCACCTCCCAGTAAACAGCAGGGTCTCTGATGAGCAATGTAGTTAATTAGTCAGGGCCTAAAAGCCAATCTACTGTCAGCTGCCTGCAAATGCCTGCACAGGCAGGGAATGTACTAGGATGAAAGATGTACTTTACCAACTAATCTAATGGTGCTGGCACAAAGTGAAAAACAATAGTTAATTTGACAGAGTGCAAGGATTTTTTTAAATTGGCTTCTTGCAGTTTTGAAAATTCAGTTTATTCGGTTACTGAAAATTCAGTTAATTCAGTTAGGCACACAAATTTTAGAACTTTTGTGTGCCCTAGTACTTGGTGTTTGTAGAAAACCAGGAGTGTCAATGGGACTAGAATTCACTTGTTCTTATATGGGTGAAACTTCACTTGTTTTTAGGCTAGTGTAGGGTGTTGCTTTATTCTATCATCATTTGTAACTATTTCACAAGTAAATTGTTCCTTCTTCTGTATTTGACAAGTAATGACTGTTGATAAGCCAAGGCATGGATTAAGCTATTTCTTTGTTGTAACATACTGTATATAACTCCACAATGAAATACAATACATATTGATGTGCTTTATAAAACTTGTTCATGTACTGAACTACTAATGCCTTGTGATGCTCTGAATTACTTGTGATGCCTCTGAATTACTTGTGATCACATTGAGAAAGACTTGTAAAGATGATGATCATCTTTAACAGAAAACAATTTGTGATGATTTTGCTAGTTTGCTGGGTTTTGTCTCCGACCATCGTGTCGTGATGATTTTGCAGGTACCCCGAGAGGCCCTTGAGTTTGCCGGAATGTCGATTAACTTCCGTTCCGGCAAATTCGGGTACTCCATATGTCCTATTTTCAGCAAAGGTCATGCTGAAATTTTCCGTGAATTTTAGCATGACTTTGCTAAAAATAGGACATATGGGGTACTTGTGACTAATGCATGGGCCGGGGTATCTTAGTAGTTAATTAAGTAGGATCAAGTGCCCCGGCGTACTTGTGACTAATGCATGGCTTTTAGGGTGCCTCGGTGTCGATAAAAACCGAAATGATGAAAGTTAGGCTTTTAGGGTGCCTTGGCGTCGAAAAACCCTCAATGATAAAAGCTTAGATTTTAGGATGCCACGGTGTCGACAAACCCTAAATGATGAGACCATGATCTTGTTCCTTGACAATAACCAACTTTTTGACCAAACTTTGTTTCTATTTAGAGAGAAACATGGCCCACAACGATGAGGCCAGGGGTTCGGGCGGCAAGGCATTCTGGGAGCTGTCCCAGGAGATGGAGGAACAACCTCACTTGTATGAGGCCGCTGTCACATCCTAGTTAACCATGCATTAGAGTGTTGCATCATGTTTACTCTTTTCATCAGAAACTTGAAATGGGGATCTGTGAAACCCTCAGAATCTTTTTGAAAATGACCCAAATAAAAATTTCTCCAAAAGGGTCCAAGAAAATGCTCATGTTGCTCTCTGAAAATATTGGACAGAGATAAAAATCAAACCAATATTTTTAAGAGCTCATAGGTATTTATTTTGGGCATTTGGAATTAATGCATAAATATTTGCATTGGAAATATATTAATTATATATATTAATATATGTCCAAATATTATGCCATTTATAAAGGAGCTCTGGAATAATATATCTAGCTCCTGCAAAAATTGGCATAAGGAAATAAAATGATTTAATATTTTATTTAAATCAAAACAAATGTCAGAAATTAAAAAACAGGAAATATTTAAACGGGAGAAGCTTACCTGGGCTCCTCCCTGTGCAGCCCAGCCAGCTGGCCGGCCCAGCCAGCAGGCGGCCCAGCCCACCACTGCAGCCCTCCGTCGTCTTCCTCCCCTCGCCCCGAAGCTGCTGCGTGCTCGCACGCGCACGGCCGCGCGGCCACCTCCTGCTTGCCGACGAGCTCCTGGCCGCGTGGACGACTCCCGCAGGCCGTCCCGATCCCCCCTGCTCTCTCTCACTCTCCCCCGGCTCTTCCCTCCTCTCCCTCGCTCTCTCTCTCACACGGCCGAACACCACCGTCGCCGCCGTTCGCCTAGCAGCCGTCTCCGGCCACCCCTCGCTCCCCCGACTAGCTCAGGAGCTCCGCCTCGACCCCCTCTTCCTCCCCACCGCTCCACGGGTCCCCGGAAGCCCTGCATCGCCGCCACGTTGCCGGTCCCCTCTTCGGGCTCCGACCATCGTCGCCGTCGAATTCGTCGTCTCCAGCGCGTCCCCGAGCCCGCTAACCATCCCTGCAGCTCCGCGGTGAGCCCCCGGATCGTTTCCCCTTCTCCCCTGGTCTTTTTTGACCTCTAGGCCCTAGCCCCACCTTGGCCGAGAGCTCCACGCCGCCGGCGATGTCGCCGTCGTGGCCACGGTCACCGTAGCACCCAACCGAGCACACTATCGTGCTCCACACCTCACTAGGATCACGCAGCACACACTAACGCCTCCCCAAACCCTCTGCAACACCGATCCCGACCGCACCCGAACTCCGGCGGCCGCAGCCGAGCTCGCCGCCGTCGACTCCGGCCACCCCAGGCCCAGCCACAGCCACCGTTCGATGCGCGGGAGCAAGGGCTCTCCAACGAGCCCAAGCACGGCCTTGCCCGTGCCCTGTAGCGCGATCCCGCGTCGCGCCGCCGTCTCGGGCCTCGCCGGTGTCACGTCGCCGGTGGGTTTGACCCACTTTGACCACGGCAGGACACCCCCTGAGTCCCTGACAGGTGGGCCCAGCCCTGTAGCTAATTAGGATTAGTGCTAACCACTGTTAGTTAACCCCTGACACTGACCAGTGGGCCCCAGTGCCACTAATCCCTAATTAGGATTAATTTAAACCTGTTAAACCCCCTATCACTAACGTGTGGCCCCCACACGTTAGGTTTGACTCCAGACAGCCACAGTTGACCACTGACGTCATGCTGACGTCATGCTGGCGCAATAATTATAATTTCTGGATTTAATTTAAATCAGGAAATTCCAGAATATTATTTAAACTTCAAAAATTCATAACTTTTATTCTGTAACTCCAAATTGGACAAATTATATATGAAAAATGATCAGAAAAATCCAATCTATCCATCTGTACTATTTTCATGCATGATCAAACAAGTTAAATTGATGTTTCAAGCAGAACAAGGAAAAGCACTTTAAAAGGCCATGCTTGAGTTTGACATTTGAATCTTTGATTCAAATTTGTTCAAACCCTTCTGGTTTTAGTTGCATTAGCCCAACACACTCATATTGCCATGTTTCATGCATGCATCATATTGTTGCACATTGTTTGGTGATGCTTGTGTATCGATGTCCTTGCGACAGGTTCTGCCCCCGAGGAGTACCGTGATTACCCTAACGAAGAATCATATCCGTGCATCGAACCATCAGGCAAGCAACCAACCATTTGATCATATCGATACAATCCCATGTTCTCGCTCCTGCTCTCTTTTACTGCATTAAGACAACGCGTTTCAAACTGCTGTGTGCTACGGTAGTTGAACCCTTTTCCTCTGCATGACCTGTCATTGCCACAGTAACTAGATGAAACCCACTAGCATGTGTAGGAGTTGATTGAGCCATATGTATGTGTTGTTCCTACCTTGCTATGCCTGCTATGCTTAGAGTCGTGTCAGGTCTGGTTCATCTGGGTGATGGGCTAGAGTGAAATGATTATGTCGGTAATGAGAGTGGTGTGCTGAACACGATTTGGTAAACGTATCGATGAGAGGCCATGTAGGAGTACATGGTGGGTTGTTTCATTGAAGCCGACCTTAAGCACTGAGATCTGTATGTGTGATTTAAGAATCAGCTACTACCATGCATTGGGCCCGAAACCAATGGACCCTCTCGACTTCTTATTCACCCTAGTTCTCCGTCCAGGAGTTGCAAGTAGTTTCTGGTGTTTGTAGCCTACTGGAGGCCGTGGACAGCGCTGACCGTAGGGGTGGGCTGTGATGCGGTAGGTACGTGGCACGGTGTACCGAATACCCGTTAGGTATCTCGGGAACCCTGTTCACATCGTTCGGGGCCGTATGGGAAACCTCGGCCGGACTCCCTGCGGATGGAACCTGAATAGGCGATAAACCTGGACTGGAGGCTTAGGTGATTAGGTAGGTCGTGGCCGACACCCACGTTGGGCTTTCGCTTGAAGGTTGCCGAGTACATGTCGTGTAAACGACGGTAAGAGGTGAGAGCGTGTATGAAGAAGTACACCCCTGCAGGGTTATCATGATCTATTCGAATAGCCGCGTCCGCGGTAAAGGACTACTTGGTTGCCTATACAGTTCATAGACAAGTAAATGGATACTACTAAAAGCCTCAAGATAAGTGTGAGTGCCGAGGATGGCTCTTCCGTAGGAAGACGGAGGTGGATCCTCGGTAGTGTATTGAAGTGGGGAGTAGTGGACTCGTGTGCGCAAAACTATTTCAAGTTGGAGTATCGTAGGATAGTCTAGCCAAGAGTCAAAGCTGGGTTGCTGCAATAACTCCACCGACCCTTCTTGATACTATGCATGTATGTAGGATCTGATGTAAGTCTTGCTGAGTACCTTTGTACTCATGTTGCTATAATCTACATTTTTACAGAAGACGCTGCAACCCCTTCTGATGGGTTCTATGTAGACGTTGACATCAACGAGTAGGCTAAAGACCCAGGTGGTGACCCTGAGCTTGTGATGGACCACGTAGTATAGTTAGGCTTTCAAGCCTCTTTTATTTTACTAGTTGTCTGTACCCAGACAAAGTACTTCCGCTGTTGGCTTGTATGACTGTATGACTTGTATGTTGGGTCGTGAGACCCGTACCTGTGTGTATGATATGTATGGCTCCCTGAGCCTTAAATAAAGTACTTGTGTCATAGAGTCATGTTGTGATGCTTCGTTGTATTTGCACATATCGAGCATATTGTGTGTATGATTGAAATGCTTGGTATGTGTGGGATCTGACTATCTAGTTGTTTATCTTTAGTAGCCTCTCTTACCGGGAAATGTCTCCTAGTGTTACCGCTGAGCCATGGTAGCTTGCTACTGCTCTGGGACACTTAGGCTGGCCGGCATGTGTCCTTCTTCGTTCCTGTGTCTGTCCCTTCGGGGAAATGTCACGCTTTGAGTACCGGAGTCCTGTTAGCCCGCTACAGCCCGGTTTACCGGAGTCCTGCTAGCCCAGTGCTACAGCCCGGACCCACTTGCTGATGACCGACACGTTTGAAGCTGGGTCATGGATGCCTGTCCCTGTAAGTCTGTGCCACTTTGGGTTTACGACTAGTCATGTCAGCCCGGGCTCTTTATCATATGGATGCTAGCGACACTATCATATACGTGAGCCAAAAGGCGCAAACGGTCCCGGGCAAAGGTAAGGCGACACCCGTGGGAATACCGTGCGTGAGGCCGCAAAGTGATATGAAGTGTTACCGGCTAGATCGATGTGACATCGAGTCGGGGTCCTGACAGCGTTGGCATCAGAGCCGGACTGCCTGTAGGTTCTCCAAGCCAAACTGGTCGATGTTGAGTCTAGAAATTCTTTAGTTATATGTAGGGGAATTGTTTGTGGGTTGGAACGTAAGGCTCTTTTTACTCCTTATACCTTATGACTTTCTGATCTGAGTCAGTCCATTCTTCCACCGGGGGTTAAGGAATTAGGATCTGCTCTCTCTACCAGGATCACGAGTTACTAATCAGTAGTACCTTATAAGTTTGATGGATACAAGCCTAGTTCAGTTCTACTACCACATTGTGTTGCCAACATGGTTTCAGAACTTTGATATGATGATGTTGAGTGTGTACGAAATCCTTTGTCAAATGTCTCAAAATCCTTTTTGAGCATTTACAGCTGTTATGCTGCCGAAATTTTGCTAGAAATTCTAATGCCTTTGCATTATAACTGTGCTTTCAGATGGCCACTCGCGACCTCAATCAAGTGGTTCGCCTGACTCGATGCCTAGATGTACCCGGCCATACTGCTAAGTTGGTCAGGGTAATGACTGAGGCTGGATATCGCTGGTATCCCGAGTACACGGTCGAAGAGCAATTCCGGGACTTCAATGAAAGCCAGTATCTCTGCACTGTCAGGATATTTCCATCTTATCCTGGATCCACTGAGCCTCTTCACTGCTCCTATGGACTCGGGGTTACTATTGAGATGGCTGTGCAGGATGCCGCCTACTCCATGATGACCATTATGCGAGTCAGATCTGGTTTATTTCGGGACTCTGATTTCCGGTATATGCCAGGATCACTTCCGGGAGCACAAGGGTACCTCCAGGCTATCTATGCTGACTCCACTCAGGAGGATTCACGGACTCGCACCACTGCTGAGATGCTCGAGGATAAGGACCGTGAAAATCGGGCCTTAAGGTTAGAGCTCTTCAATACCCGTGCTGACCACTGGGCCACTTTGACTCGGTTCGCACCGGCGGTGCAAGCTGGATATTCAGATATGCGCGATCTCTATCCTGTGAGATCTGCTCTGCCAGACGTGATGGTTTGGCGTGATGTAGGAGGCATCACCCCACCTCGCGGTCCCCGCAGGCCACCGTTTGTTGGTCCAAGGCCTCATCCTAGCCCCTATGGTCCACAAGCTCCGCGAGATCGTCTGTTTCCGGATGAACATGTTGAGCTTCCAGGCTATGGAGGTGACTTCTATGAGGACTACTACGGATCGGTCTGAGTTAGTGATAGTATCCCTAGTTCGCACGAGCTGTGTCGTCTATCATTCCGCGTGACTCGTGGGATATGACCTAGTTTGTACTCCTTCCGGAGATGTAGAAAAATAATGTATAGGAGCTTGGAATGCCTCCGATGAGATGTAATCCTTTTCTCACCGTAATAGTACTTTGTTTGGTCTTGTACTAAACCTTGTATGGTGTGTATGACGATGGAATAAAGAAGCAGTTTCTGTATCTACCATGTCATACGGATGATCGTCTTGCATTCCGAGTTATTCCTTACCTTATGTATCCTATGTCGGAATTTTATCATTCTGACTAAATCATTGTCTTGTTTACCTAGGATGGTCAACACGCGCGCCAACCCTGCTTCCCAAGAGCAGGCCGAAGGCAGTGAAGCCAGGAATGAAAATCTGCCTCATCCTCCTTCACTAGCCGAGGTGATGATGGAAGCTGAGAGAAACAAGCGGGAGACAAACCGTTTGTTGGAACGTATTGAACAGAATACAGCACACCATCAGAGGGCTAACGTGGTGTCACTCAGTGATTTTATCAAATTACATCCACCCACGTTCCACCACTCCGTCGAGCCTCTCGACGCTGATGACTGGCTTCGCAGTATCTCTCACAAGCTGCGTTCCGCGCTGGTAGCGGAGGCTGACAAGGTCACCTTTGCCGCATATCATCTTGAAGGCCCCGCCAGTCTATGGTGGGAGAATTATGGAGCTATGCGCCCAGCGGGCCATGTCACTACTTGGGCTGAGTTCAGCGAGGCTTTCCGTGAACATCACATTCCGGAGGGTCTCATGGACCGTAAACGTGAGGAATTTTGCAACTTCACCCAAGGCCGACTCTCTGTGGATGTCTATAGCAGAGAGTTTGGTAATCTCGCCCGATATGAAACTGAGGAAGTGTCTACTGACGCCAAGAAGCAAGCAAGGTTCCGTAAGGGCCTTAGTCCTGAGCTTCGCCGCGACCTCCGTCTGCATGAGTGCACATCTTTTTCGAAACTTGTCAACAAAGCCATCAGTGCTGAAACTGGTCAGACTGACTATGACGCAACACGCAAGCATGGACGTGACATGGGTTCCTCATCCGGTGCTGGTCCTCAGAAGCGCCGCGTGTGGGTACCCAACACCGCCCTGCCACCCAGGTTCACACCGAGGCCATCTTTCCAGGCGCCTCGCCCTGTTCAACAGTCTGCACCGGCCAAGCCCTATGGGGGTCCAACCAATAATGCTCCTCCATGTACCAGTTCCGTGACTTGTTTCAAGTGTGGGGAATCTGGTCACTATATGCGTGAATGCCCCCAGACCAACCCCAATCAATCTGCTAAAGCTGTTGGCCGTGGCAAGCCGACAGGGAAAGTATTCCACGCTAAACCGGTCACCGCTTCACGTGGCCATGTCAACTGTATCTCTGCCGAAGAAGCTCAAGAGGACCCCAACGTCGTTCTCGGTATGCTTCTTGTTAATTGCCACCCGACATCTGTTCTTTTTGATACAGGAGCCTCTCATTCTTTTATATCTGAAAATTATGCTCGTTTGCATAACGTTGCATTCTGTGACTTGCCATCCTCTATGGTAATTCAAACTCCGGGATCCAAATGGCAAACTTCTAGAGTAAGCCATGGAAATGAGATCCAAGTCGACAGACTTGTTTTCCTTGCATCTTTGATAGCCCTTAAATCTTTAGATATTAATATCATTTTGGGTATGGACTGGATGTCAGCTCATCAAGCCAAAATTGATTGCTTCTCTAGGACTATTCAACTCACCCATCCTTCGGGAAAGATAGTCAATGTCTTGACCCGAATAGCCAAGCGACAATTATATTCTCTTAACGCCAGCCCTTTGCCAGACCTTGAGGACGTGCCGGTAGTCTGTGACTTCCCAGATGTCTTTCCAGAGGAATTGCCAGGTGTTCCACCTGACAGGGATGTTGAGTTCGTAATAGACCTCATTCCAGGAACCGTTCCGATTGCTAGAAGACCTTATAAGATGGCGCCCCTAGAACTAGCCGAGCTTAAGAAGCAACTCGATGAATCCCTGAAAAAGGGTTTCATCCGCCCTAGTTCATCTCCGTGGGCTTGCCCCGTCCTATTCGTCAAGAAGAAGGATGGTACGGACCGAATGGTTGTAGATTACCGACCTGTCAATTTGGTCACAATCAAGAACAAATACCCGCTTCCCAGGATCAACGACCTGTATGATCAGCTCGCTGGATCCTCAGTCTTCTCCAAGATGGATTTGAGGTTGGGCTACCATCAAATCAAAATCAGAAACGGGGACATTCCTAAAACGGCCTTTGTTACTCGTTATGGCCAATACGAGTACACCGTCATGTCCTTCGGTTTAACCAACGCTCCAGCCACCTTTTCTCGGTTAATGAACTCAATCTTCATGGAGTATTTGGATAAATTCGTCGTAGTTTATCTCGATGATATACTCATCTACTCCAAGAACAAGGAAGAACATGCCGAACATCTAAGGCTAGTGTTGAAAAACTTCGAGAGCATCGCCTTTATGCCAAATTTTCAAAATGTGAATTCTGGTTGTCAGAAGTGACCTATCTGGGTCATGTAATATCTGGTAAAGGTATTGCTGTTAACCCTGAGCGAGTTCAAGCCGTCCTTGATTGGACTCCACCCGAATCGGTCAAGCAAGTTCGGAGTTTTCTAGGCTTAGCGAGCTATTGCCGTCGCTTTGTCGAGAACTTCTCCAAAGTTGCTAAACCTCTAACCGAACTCCTCAAGAAAGATAAGAAGTTCGAATGGACTCCACAATGTGAGCACAGCTTTCAGGAACTGAAAAGACGCCTGACCTCTGCTCCTGTACTGGTACCGCCAGACTTCTCCAAAGACTTTGTTATCTACTGCGACGCCTCGCGACAAGGACTAGGTTGCATTCTCATGCAAGATCGACACGTAATTGCTTACGCTTCACGGCAATTGCACCCACATGAGGTGAATTATCCTACTCATGATCTAGAGCTTGCAGCCATAGTCTATGCACTTAAGACCTGGCGACATTACCTCCTCGGTAATCGTTGCGAAATATTCACTGATCACCAAAGTCTGAAGTACATCTTCACCCAACCGGATTTGAATCTCAGGCAGAGACGTTGGGTTGAGTTGATCACAGACTTCGACTTAGGAATAACCTATACCCCAGGGAAAGCCAACGTCATGGCTGATGCGCTAAGTCGTAAATCTTATTGTAACAACCTGATGTTACAACAAAGTCAACCGCTTCTCCATGAGGAATTTCGGAAGCTTAACCTTCACATTGTACCTCAAGGTTTTCTCTCCACCTTGGTGGCAAAACCTACCCTTACGGATCAAATTATCAAAGCACAGAAGGTAGATCCGGGAATCTCCCGCATCAAGAGAAACATTCAGAAAGGAATTGCGAGTTGTTTCTCCGTTAATGATCAAGGAGTCGTATACTTCGGGGATCGACTAGTGGTTCCCAAGGTGCGCAACCTAAGGCAATTAATCCTTAAGGAAGCTCATGAGTCTCCTCTCACCATTCATCCCGGTAGTACTAAGATGTATCAGGACCTACGCCAGAGGTTCTGGTGGACTAGGATGAAGAGAGAAATTGCTCAGTATATTGCAAATTGCGACGTCTGTCGTCGTGTAAAAGCAGAGCATCAACGGCCTGCTGGCACCCTTCAACCCTTAGCTATTCCTGAATGGAAATGGGATAAAATTGGTATGGATTTCATTACCGGCTTTCCCAGAACCAAAAGAGGGAATAATGCTATTTTCGTCGTGGTCGATCGTCTTTCCAAAGTAGCTCATTTCTTACCTGTTCGTGAGAGTATAACCGCTAGTCAACTGGCAGACTTATACATCTCCCGGATAGTGTCCCTCCATGGTGTCCCTTTGGAAATCAATTCGGATCGAGGAAGTCTTTTCACCTCTCGATTTTGGGAAAGCTTCCAAAATGCTATGGGAACCCGTCTTTTCTTTAGCACCGCTTTCCACCCTCAGTCAAGTGGTCAAGTGGAACGCGTCAACCAAATTCTAGAAGACATGCTTCGAGCCTCTGTTATCTCTTTCGGAATGGACTGGGAGAAGTGCCTTCCATTTGCCGAATTCGCTTACAACAACAGCTATCAATCTAGCTTGGGTGAAGCCCCTTTTGAAGTTCTCTATGGACGACGATGTCGAACACCCCTTAACTGGTCAGAGACCGGGGAAAGACAATTCTTTGGCCCGGACATGATTCAGGAAGCGGAAGATCAAGTCCGTATCGTTCGTGAAAAGTTGAAAGCAGCCCAATCCCGTCAAAAGAGTCAATATGACCGAAAACATAAGGCTATGACTTTCGAGGTTGACGAGAAGGCTTACCTTCGGGTCACCCCTCTGAAGGGAACCCATCGTTTCGGTATCAAAGGCAAATTGGCTCCTCGTTACATTGGACCTTTTCGCATTCTTACCAAACGAGGAGAAGTTGCCTACCAGTTGGAACTACCTCCGCACCTCTCCAGAGTTCACGATGTCTTCCACGTTTCACAACTCAGGCGTTGCTTCTCGGATCCTATCCGTGAAGTGGACCACGAAACGCTTGATCTCCAAGATGATCTTACATATCGAGAGTACCCCATTCGTATCGTCGATCAGGCCGAGCGTACCACCCGACGTCATAACATCAAGTTTCTCAAAGTTCAATGGTCGCACCATTCTGAAGATGAAGCAACTTGGGAAAGGGAGGATCGTCTTCGACTCGAGTATCCCGCCTTCTTCTCGGAGGAACCCAAATCTCGGGACGAGATTCTTTTGAGTGGGGGTGAGTTGTCACACCCTAGCTAGTCATGCATTAGAGTGTTGCATCATGTTTACTCATTCATCAGAAACTTGAAATGGGGATGACAGAACCCCCAGTCCCCTCTGAAACCAACCAGGGTTACTAAAATAATTTTTCAATGAACCTGAAATGCCCTTCTAAAATGCCCATCATTTTTGTCTTGGTTCAGAACCTCTGCCAAAAATGGTGCACATTTTCCTAGGCCATCCTAGGGTTTTGAACTAAATCATAAATATTTGAATTTGGGCATTTAAAATAATATAAAATATTTAAATGCTCAAATATCTCCAAACTAAAATGTTTCATGTTGGAAATAATCCAACTATGGGCCAGAAATAGTTTGGTGATTTTTGAAGTTGCCTAGGTATTTTATTAAATTCAACAAAGTTGCAGATATATTAAATAAAACAGAAAACAGAAAAGAAAGGGGAAGACTTACCTGTGCGGCCCAGCCAGCTGGTCGGCCCAGCCAGCAACCGACCCAGCCCAGCACTGTAGCTCCCCGTCGTCTTCCTCCCCTCGCCCCGAAGCTGCTGCGTGCTCGCGCGCGCGCGGCCGCGCGGCCACCTCCTGCTTGTCGACGCCCTCCTGGCCGCGTGGACGACGCCCGCAGCCCGTCCCGATCCCCCCTGCTCTCTCTCACTCTCCCCGGCTCTCTCCTTCCTCTCCCTCGCTCTCTCTCTCACACGGCCGAACACCACTGTCGCCACCGTTCGCCGTAGCAGTCGTCTCCGACCACCCCTCGCTCCCCCGACTAGCTCAGAAGCTCCGCCACAACTCCCTCTTCCTCCCCACCGCTCCACAGCTCCCCGGAAGCCCTGCATCGCCGCCACGTCGCCGTTCCCCTCTTCGGACTCCGACCACCGTCGCCGTCAAATTCGTCGTCTCCGGCGCGTCCCCGAGCCCGCTTCGACGCCCACTGCAACCGCGGTGAGCCCCCGGAGCATTTCCCTCTTCTTCCCTGGTCTCTCCCGACCTCTAGGCCCTAGCTCCACCTCGACCGAGAGCTCCACGCCGCCGGCGATGTCGCCGCTGTGGCCACGGTCGCCGTAGCGCCCAACCGAGCACACCATCGTGCTCCACACATCACCAGGAGCACGTAGAACGCACCAACGCCTCCCTAAACCCCCTGCAACACTGATCCCGACCGCACCCGAACTCCGGCCGCCACAGCCGAGCTCGCCGCCATCAACTCCGGCCACCCCGAGCCCAACCACCACCACCAATAGACGCGGCTCAACCTCAGCAACACGTAGATGCCTTCCGCCGTCCATTTGGTCGCCGGAATGGCAAAAAGCACTCTCGCCGCCGTCTCGGATCTCGCCGGCGTCATGTCGCCGGTGGGGTTTGACTTGACCGACCTGGGGTTTGACCCCCCAGGGTCACTGACGCGTGGGCCCTGTCGGCCAGATGGTTAGGTTAGCGCTAACTACTGTTAGTCAACCCCCCTGACACTGACAGTGGGCCCCGGCGCCACTAATTAGTAATTAAAATTAATTTAAATCTGTTTAACCCCCCCTGTCACTGACGTGTGGCCCCCACACGTCAGGTTTGACTTCAGCCAGCCGCAGTTGACCTGCTGACGTCACACCGACGTCAGGCTGACGCTGTAATTGAATTTCTGGATTTAAATTAAATCAGGAAATTCCAGAATATTAATTAAACTTCAAAAATTCATAACTTTTATTCTGTAACTCCAAATTGGACAAATTATATATGAAAAATGATCAGAAAAATCCAATCTATCCATCTGTACCATTTCCATGCATGATCAAACAAGTTAAGTTGATGTTTTAATCAGAACAAGAAAAGGCACTTTAAAAGGCCATATTTGAATTTGAAATTTGAATCCTTGATTCAAATTTGTTCAAACCCTTCTGGTTTTAGTTGCATTAGCCCAACACACTCATATTGCCATGTTTCATGCATGCATCATATTGTTGCATATTGTTTGGTGATGTTTGTGTATCGATGTCCTTTGCGACAGGATCTGTCCCCGAGGAGTACCGTGATTACCCTAACGAAGAACCGTATCCGTGCAACGAACCATCAGGCAAGCAACCAACCTTTTGATCATATCGATACAATCCCATGTTCTCGCTCCTGCTCTCTTTTACTGCATTAAGACAACGCGATTCAAACTGCTGTGTGTTACGGTAGTTGAACCCATTTCCTCTGCATGACCTGTCATTGCCACAGTAACTAGATGAAACCCACTAGCATGTGTAGGAGTTGATTGAGCCGTATGTATGTGTTGTTCCTACCTTGCTATGCCTGCTATGCTTAGAGTCGTGTCAGGTCTGGTTCATCTGGGTGATGGGCTAGAGTGAAATGATTATGTCGGTAATGAGAGTGGTGTGGTGAACACGATTTGGTAAAGGTATCGATGAGAGGCCATGTAGGAGTACATGGTGGGTTGTTTCATTGAAGTCGACCTTAAGCACTGAGATCTGTATGTGTGATTTAAGAATCAGCTACTACCATGCATTGGGCCCGAAACCAATGGACCCTCTCGACTTCTTATTCACCCTAGTTCTCCGTCCAGGAGTTGCAAGTAGTTTCTGGTGTTTGTAGCCTACTGGAGGCCGTGGACAGCGCTGACCGTAGGGGTGGGCTGTGATGCGGTAGGTACGTGGCACGGTGTACCGAATACCCGTTAGGTATCTCGGGAACCCTGTTCACATCGTTCGGGGCCGTATGGGAAACCTCGGCCGGACTCCCTGCGGATGGAACCTGAATAGGCGATAAACCTGGACTGGAGGCTTAGGTGATTAGGTAGGTCGTGGCCGACACCCACGTTGGGCTTCCGCTTGAAGGTTGCCGAGTACATGTCGTGTAAGCGACGGTAAGAGGTGAGAGCGTGTATGAAGAAGTACACCCCTGCAGGGTTATCATGATCTATTCGAATAGCCGCGTCCACGGTAAAGGACTACTTGGTTGCCTATACAGTTCATAGACAAGTAAATGGAAACTGTTAAAAGCCTCAAGATAAGTGTGAGTGCTGAGGATTCCGTAGGAAGACGGAGGTGGATCCTCGGTAGTGTATTGAAGTGGTGAGTAGTGGACTCGTGTGCGCAAAACTATTTCAAGTTGGAGTATCGTAGGATAGTCTAGCCAAGAGTCAAAGCTGGCTTGCTGCAATAACTCCACCGACCCTTCTTGATACTATGCATGTATGTAGGATCTGATGTAAGTCTTGCTGAGTACCTTTGTACTCATGTTGCTATAATCTACATTTTTACAGAAGACGCTGCAACCCCTTCTGATGGGTTCTATGTAGACGTTGACATCAACGAGTAGGCTAAAGACCCAGGTGGTGACCCTGAGCTTGTGATGGACCACGTAGTATAGTTAGGCTTCCAAGCCTCTTTTATTTTACTAGTTGTCTGTACCCAGACAAAGTACTTCCGCTGTTGGCTTGTATGACTGTATGACTTGTATGTTGGGTCGTGAGATCCGTACCTTTGTGTATGATATGTATGGCTCCCTGAGCCTTAAATAAAGTATTTGTGTCATAGAGTCATGTTGTGATGCTTCGTTGTATTTGCACATATCGAGCATATTGTGTGTATGATTGAAATGCTTGGTATGTGTGGGATCTGACTATCTAGTTGCTTATCTTTAGTAGCCTCTCTTACCGGGAAATGTCTCCTAGTGTTACCGCTGAGCCATGGTAGCTTGCTACTGCTCTGGAACACTTAGGCTGGCCGGCATGTGTCCTTCTTCGTTCCTGTGTCTGTCCCTTCGGGGAAATGTCACGCTTTGAGTACCGGAGTCCTGTTAGCCCGCTACAGCCCGGTTTACCGGAGTCCTGCTAGCCCAGTGCTACAGCCCGGACCCACTTGCTGATGACCGACACGTTCGAAGCTGGGTCATGGATGCCTGTCCCTGTAAGTCTGTGCCACTTTGGGTTTACAACTAGTCATGTCAGCCTGGGCTCTTTATCATATGGATGCTAGCGACACTATCATATACGTGAGCCAAAAGGCGCAAACGGTCCCGGGCAAAGGTAAGGCGACACCCGTGGGAATACCGTGCGTGAGGCCGCAAAGTGATATGAAGTGTTACCGGCTAGATCGATGTGACATCGAGTCGGGGTCCTGACAGCGTTGAATTAAATCAGGAAATTCCAGAATATTAATTAAACTTCAAAAATTCATAACTTTTATTCTGTAACTCCAAATTGGACAAATTATATATGAAAAATGATCAGAAAAATCCAATCTATCCATCTGTACCATTTCCATGCATGATCAAACAAGTTAAGTTGATGTTTTAATCAGAACAAGAAAAGGCACTTTAAAAGGCCATATTTGAATTTGAAATTTGAATCCTTGATTCAAATTTGTTCAAACCCTTCTGGTTTTAGTTGCATTAGCCCAACACACTCATATTGCCATGTTTCATGCATGCATCATATTGTTGCATATTGTTTGGTGATGTTTGTGTATCGATGTCCTTTGCGACAGGATCTGTCCCCGAGGAGTACCGTGATTACCCTAACGAAGAACCGTATCCGTGCAACGAACCATCAGGCAAGCAACCAACCATCTGATCATATCGATACAATCCCATGTTCTCGCTCCTGCTCTCTTTTACTGCATTAAGACAACGCGATTCAAACTGCTGTGTGTTACGGTAGTTGAACCCATTTCCTCTGCATGACCTGTCATTGCCACAGTAACTAGATGAAACCCACTAGCATGTGTAGGAGTTGATTGAGCCATATGTATGTGTTGTTCCTACCTTCCTAAGCCTGCTATGCTTAGAGTCGTGTCAGGTCTGGTTCATCTGGGTGATGGGCTAGAGTGAAATGATTATGTCGGTAATGAGAGTGGTGTGGTGAACACGATTTGGTAAAGGTATCGATGAGAGGCCATGTAGGAGTACATGGTGGGTTGTTTCATTGAAGCCGACCTTAAGCACTGAGATCTGTATGTGTGATTTAAGAATCAGCTACTACCATGCATTGGGCCCGAAACCAATGGACCCTCTCGACTTCTTATTCACCCTAGTTCTCCGTCCAGGAGTTGCAAGTAGTTTCTGGTGTTTGTAGCCTACTGGAGGCCGTGGACAGCGCTGACCGTAGGGGTGGGCTGTGATGCAGTAGGTACGTGGCACGGTGTACCGAATACCCGTTAGGTATCTCGGGAACCCTGTTCACATCGTTCGGGGCCGTATGGGAAACCTCGGCCGGACTCCCTGCGGATGGAACCTGAATAGGCGATAAACCTGGACTGGAGGCTTAGGTGATTAGGTAGGTCGTGGCCGACACCCACGTTGGGCTTCCGCTTGAAGGTTGCCGAGTACATGTCGTGTAAACGACGGTAAGAGGTGAGAGCGTGTATGAAGAAGTACACCCCTGCAGGGTTATCATGATCTATTCGAATAGCCGCGTCCGCGGTAAAGGACTACTTGGTTGCCTATACAGTTCATAGACAAGTAAATGGAAACTACTAAAAGCCTCAAGATAAGTGTGAGTGCCGAGGATGGCTCTTCCGTAGGAAGACGGAGGTGGATCCTCGGTAGTGTATTGAAGTGGGGAGTAGTGGACTCGTGTGCGCAAAACTATTTCAAGTTGGAGTATCGTAGGATAGTCTAGCCAAGAGTCAAAGCTGGCTTGCTGCAATAACTCCACCGACCCTTCTTGATACTATGCATGTATGTAGGATCTGATGTAAGTCTTGCTGAGTACCTTTGTACTCATGTTGCTATAATCTACATTTTTACAGAAGACGCTGCAACCCCTTCTGATGGGTTCTATGTAGACGTTGACATCAACGAGTAGGCTAAATACCCAGGTGGTGACCCTGAGCTTGTGATGGACCACGTAGTATAGTTAGGCTTTCAAGCCTCTTTTATTTTACTAGTTGTCTGTACCCAGACAAAGTACTTCCGCTGTTGGCTTGTATGACTGTATGACTTGTATGTTGGGTCGTGAGACCCGTACCTGTGTGTATGATATGTATGGCTCCCTGAGCCTTAAATAAAGTACTTGTGTCATAGAGTCATGTTGTGATGCTTCGTTGTATTTGCACATATCGAGCATATTGTGTGTATGATTGAAATGCTTGGTATGTGTGGGATCTGACTATCTAGTTGTTTATCTTTAGTAGCCTCTCTTACCGGGAAATGTCTCCTAGTGTTACCGCTGAGCCATGGTAGCTTGCTACTGCTCTGGAACACTTAGGCTGGCCGGCATGTGTCCTTCTTCGTTCCTGTGTCTGTCCCTTCGGGGAAATGTCACGCTTTGAGTACCGGAGTCCTGTTAGCCCGCTACAGCCCGGTTTACCGGAGTCCTGCTAGCCCAGTGCTACAGCCCGGACCCACTTGCTGATGACCGACACGTTCGAAGCTGGGTCATGGATGCCTGTCCCTATAAGTCTGTGCCACTTTGGGTTTACGACTAGTCATGTCAGCCCGGGCTCTTTATCATATGGATGCTAGCGACACTATCATATACGTGAGCCAAAAGGCGCAAACGGTCCCGGGCAAAGGTAAGGCGACACCCATGGGAATACCGTGCGTGAGGCCGCAAAGTGATATGAAGTGTTACCGGCTAGATCGATGTGACATCGAGTCGGGGTCCTGACACTCGGGAACCCTGTTCACATCGTTCGGGGCCGTATGGGAAACCTCGGCCGGACTCCCTGCGGATGGAACCTGAATAGGCGATAAACCTGGACTGGAGGCTTAGGTGATTAGGTAGGTCGTGGCCGACACCCACGTTGGGCTTCCGCTTGAAGGTTGCCGAGTACATGTCGTGTAAACGACAGTAAGTGGTGAGAGCGTGTATGAAGAAGTACACCCCTGCAGGGTTAACATGATCTATTCGAATAGCCGCGTCCGCGGTAAAGGACTACTTGGTTGCCGATACAGTTCATAGACAAGTAAATGGAAACTACTAAAAGCCTCAAGATAAGTGTGAGTACCGAGGATGGCCCTTCCGTAGGAAGACGGAGGTGGACCCTCGGTAGTGTATTGAAGTGGTGAGTAGTGGACTCGTGTGCGCAAAACCATTTCAAGTTGGAGTATCGTAGGATAGTCTAGCCAAGAGTCAAAGCTGGCTTGCTGCAATAACTCCACCAACCCTTCTTGATAATATGCATGTATGTAGGATCTGATGTAAGTCTTGCTGAGTACCTTTGTACTCATGTTGCTATAATCTACATTTTTACAGAAGACGCTGCAACCCCTTCTGATGGGTTCTATGTAGACGTTGACATCAACGAGTAGGCTAAGGACCCAGGTGGTGACCCTGAGCTTTGATGGACCACGTAGTATAGCTAGGCTTTCCAAGCCTCTTTTATTTTACTAGTTGTCTGTACTCAGACAATGTACTTCCGCTGCTGGTTTGTATGACTGTATGACTTGTATGTTGGGTCGTGAGACCCGTACCTTTGTGTATGTTATGTATGGCTCCCTGAGCCTTAAATAAAGTACTTGTGTCGTAGAGTCATGTTGTGATGCTTCGTTGTATTTGCACATATCGAGCATATTGTGTGTATGATTGAAATGCTTGGTATGTGTGGGATCTGACTATCTAGTTGTTTATCTTTAGTAGCCTCTCTTACCGGGAAATGTCTCCTAGTGTTACCGCTGAGCCATGGTAGCTTGCTACTGCTCTGGAACACTCAGGCTGGCCGGCATGTGTCCTTCTTCGTTCCTGTGTCTGTCCCTTCGGGGAAATGTCACGCTTTGAGTACCGGAGTCCTGTTAGCCCGCTACAGTCCGGTTTACCGGAGTCCTGCTAGCCCAGTGCTACAGCCCGGACCCATTTGCTGATGACCGACACGTTCGGAGCTGGGTCATGGATGCCTATCCCTGTAAGTCTGTGCCACTTTGGGTTTACGACTAGTCATGTCAGCCCGGGCTCTTTATCATATGGATGCTAGCGACACTATCATATACGTGAGCCAAAAGGTGCAAACGGTCCCGGGCAAAGGTAAGGTGACACCCGTGGGAATACCGTGCGTGAGGCCGCAAAGTGATATGAGGTGTTACCGGCTAGATCGATGTGACATCGAGTCAGGGTCCTGACAGCGTTGGCATCAGAGCCGGACTGCCTGTAGGTTCTCCAAGCCAAACTGGTCGATGTTGAGTCTAGAAATTCTTTAGCTATATGTAGGGGAATTGTTTGTGGGTTGGAACGTAAGGCTCTTTTTACTCCTTTATCTTATGACATTCTGATCTGAGTCATTCCATTCTTCCACCGGGGGTTAAGGAATTAGGATCTATTCTCTCTATCAGGATCACGTGTTACTAATCAGTAGTACCTTATAAGTGTGATGGATACAAGCCTAGTTCAGTTCTACTACCACATTATGTTGCTAGAATGGTTTCAGAAGTTTGATATGATGATATTGAGTGTGTACGAAATCCTTTGTCAAATGTCTCAAAATCCTTTTTGAGCATTTACAGCTGTTATGCTGCCGAAAATTTGCTAGAAATTCTAATGCCCTTGCATTATGATTGTGCTTTCAGATGGCCACTCGCGACCTCAATCAAGTGGTTCGCCTGACTCGATGTCTAGATGTACCCGGCCATACTGCCAAGTTGGTCAGGGTAATGACTGAGGCTGGATACCGCTGGTATCCCGAGTACACGGTCGAAGAGCAATTCCGAGACTTTAACCAAAGCCAGTATCTCTGCACTGTCAGGATATTTCCATCTTATCCTGGATCCACCGAGCCTCTTCACTGCTCCTATGGACTCGGGGTTACTATTGAGATGGCTGTGCAGGACGCCGCCTACTCTATGATGACCATTATGCGAGTCAGATCGGGTTTATTTCGGGACTCTGATTTCCGGTATATGCCAGGATCACTTCCGGGAGCACAAGGGTATCTCCAGGCTATTTATGCTGACCCCACTCAGGAGGATTCACGGACTCGCACCACTGCTGAGATGCTCGAGGATAAGGACCGTGAAAATCAGGCCTTGAGGTTAGAGCTCTTCAATACCCGTGCTGATCGCTGGGCCACTTTGACTCGGTTCGCACCGGCGGTGCAAGCTGGATATTCAGATATGCGCGATCTCTATCCTGTGAGATCTGCTCTATCGGACATGATGGTTTGGCGTGATGTAGGAGGCATCACCCCACCTCGCGGTCCCCGCAGGCCACCGTCTGTTGGTCCAAGGCCTCATCCTAGCCCCTATGGTCCACAAGCTCCGCGAGACCATCTGTTTCCGGATGATCATGTTGAGCTTCCAGGCTATGGAGGTGACTTCTACGAGGACTACTACGGATCGGTCTGAGTTAGTGGTAGTATCACTAGTTTGCACTAGCTGTGTCTTCTATCGTCCCGCGTGACTCGTGGGATATGACCTAGTTTGTACTCTTCCGGAGGTGTAGAAAAATAATGTATAGGAGCTTGGGATGCCTCCGATGAGATGAAATCCTCTTTTCACCGTATTAGTACTTTGTTTGGTCTTGTACTAAACCCTGTATGGTGTGTATGACGATGGAATAAAAGAAGCAGTTTCTGTATCTACCATGTCATACGGATGATCATCTTGCATTCCGAATTATTCCTTACATTATGTATCCTATGTCGGAATTTTATCATCCTGACTAAATCATTGTCTTGTTTACCTAGGATGGTCAACACGCGCACTAACCCTGCTCCTCAAGAGCAGGCCGAAGGCAGTGAAGCCAGGGATGCAAATCTGCCTCATCCTCCTTCACTAGCCGAGGTTATGATGGAAGCTGAGAGAAACAAGCGGGAGACCAACCGTTTGTTGGAGCGTATTGAACAGAACACAGCACACCATCAGAGGACTAATTTGGTGTCACTCAGTGATTTTATCAAATTACATCCACCCACGTTCCACCACTCCGTCGAGCCTCTCGACGCTGATGACTGGCTTCGCAGTATCGCTCACAAACTGCGTTCCGCGCTGGTAGCGGAGGCTGACAAGGTCACCTTTGCTGCATATCATCTTGAAGGCCCCGCCAGTCTATGGTGGGAGAATTATGGAGCTATGCGCCCAGCGGGCCATGTCACTACTTGGGCTGAGTTCAGCGAGGCTTTCCGTGAACATCACATTCCGGAGGGTCTCATGGACCGTAAACGTGAGGAATTCTGCAATTTCAACCAAGGCCGACTTTCTATGGATGTTTATAGCAGGGAGTTTGGTAATCTCGCACGATATGCAACCGAGGAAGTTTCTACTGACGCCAAGAAGCAAGCAAGGTTCCGTAAGGGCCTTAGTCCTGAGCTTCGCCGCGACCTCCGTCTGCATGAGTGCACATATTTTCAGAAACTTGTCAACAAAGCCATCAGTGCTGAAACTGGTCAGACTGACTATGACGCAACACGCAAGCATGGCCATGATATGGGTTCCTCATCCGGTGCTGGTCCTCAGAAGCGCCGCGTGTGGGTACCCAACACCGCCCTGCCACCCAGGTTCACACCGAGGCCATCTTTCCAGGCGCCTCGCCCTGTTCAACAGTCTGCTCCAGCCAAGCCCTATGGGGGTCCAACTAACAATGCTCCTCCACGTACCAGTTCCGTGACTTGTTTCAAGTGTGGGGAATCTGGTCACTATATGCGTGAGTGTCCTCAGACCAACCCCAACCAATCTGCTAAAGCTGTTGGCCGTGGCAAGCCGACAGGAAAAATATTTCACGCCAGACCGGTCACCGCTTCACGTGGCCAGGTCAACTGTATCTCTGCCGAAGAAGCTCAAGAGGATCCCAACGTCGTTCTCGGTACGCTTCTTGTAAATTGCCACCCGGCATCTGTTCTTTTCGATACAGGAGCCTCTCATTCTTTTATATCCGAAAATTATGCTCGTTTGCATAACGTTGCATTCTGTGACATGCCATCCACTATGGAAATTTCTACCCCTGGTTCCAGATGGCAGACCTCTAGGGTAAGTTATGGAAATGAAATCCAAGTCGACAGACTTGTTTTCCTCGCGTCTTTGATAGCACTTAAATCTTCAGATATTAATATCATCTTGGGTATGGACTGGATGTCAGCTCATCAAGCCAAAATTGATTGCTTCTCTAGGACCGTGCAACTCACCCATCCTTCGGGGAAGATAGTCAATGTCTTGACCCGAATAGCCAAGCGACAATTATATTCTCTTAACGCCAGCCCTTTGCCAGACCTTGAGGACATTCCGGTAGTCCGTGACTTCCCGGATGTCTTTCCAGAGGAATTGCCAGGAGTTCCACCTGACAGGGATGTTGAGTTCGTAATTGACCTCATCCCCGGAACCGTTCCGATTGCTAGAAGACCTTATAAGATGGCACCACTAGAACTAGCCGAGCTTAAGAAACAACTCGATGAATCCTTGAACAAGGGTTTCATCCACCCTAGTTCATCTCCGTGGGCTTGCCCCGTCCTATTCGTCAAGAAGAAGGATGGTACGGACCGGATGGTTGTAGATTACCGACCTGTCAATTTGGTCACAATCAAGAACAAATATCCACTTCCCAGGATCAACGATCTGTATGATCAGCTCGCTGGATCCTCAGTCTTCTCCAAGATGGATTTGAGGTTGGGCTACCATCAAATCAAAATCAGAAATGGGGACATTCCTAAAACGGCCTTTGTTACTCGTTATGGCCAATACGAGTACACCGTCATGTCCTTCGGTCTAACCAACGCTCCAGCCACCTTTTCTCGGTTAATGAACTCAATCTTCATGGAGTATCTGGATAAATTCGTCGTAGTTTATCTCGATGATATACTCATCTACTCCAAGAACGAGGAAGAACATGCCGAACATCTAAGGCTAGTGTTGAAGAAACTTCGAGAGCATCGCCTTTATGCCAAATTTTCTAAATGTGAATTCTGGTTGTCAGAAGTGACCTATCTGGGTCATGTAATATCTGGTAAAGGTATTGCTGTTAACCCTGAGCGAGTTCAAGCCGTCCTTAATTGGACTCCACCTGAATCGGTCAAGCAAGTTCGGAGTTTTCTAGGCTTAGCGAGCTATTGTCGTCGCTTTGTCGAGAACTTCTCCAAAGTTGCTAAACCTCTAACCGAACTCCTCAAGAAAGATAAGAAGTTCGAATGGACTCCACAATGTGAGCACAGCTTTCAGGAACTGAAAAGACGCCTGACCTCTGCTCCCGTGCTGGTACCGCCAGACTTCTCCAAGGACTTTGTTATCTACTGCGACGCCTCGCGACAAGGACTAGGTTGCATTCTCATGCAAGATCGACACGTAGTTGCTTACGCTTCACGGCAATTGCACCCACATGAGGAGAATTATCCTACTCATGATCTAGAGCTTGCAGCCGTAGTCTATGCACTTAAGACCTGGCGACATTACCTCCTCGGTAATCGTTGCGAAATATTCACTGATCACCAAAGCCTGAAGTACATTTTCACCCAACCGGATTTGAATCTCAGGCAGAGACGTTGGGTTGAATTGATCACAGACTTCGACTTAGGAATAACCTACACCCCAGGGAAAGCCAACGTCATGGCTGATGCGCTAAGTCGTAAATCTTATTGTAACAACCTGATGTTACAACAAAGTCAACCGCTTCTCCATGAGGAATTTCGGAAGCTTAACCTTCACATTGTACCTCAAGGTTTTCTTTCCACTTTGGTGGCAAAACCTACCCTTACGGATCAGATTATCAAAGCACAGAAGGTAGATCCGGGAATCTCCCGCATCAAGAGAAACATTCAGAAAGGAATTGCGAATTGCTTCTCCATTAATGATCAAGGGGTAGTATACTTCGGGGATCGACTAGTGGTTCCCAAAGTGCGAAACCTGAGGCGATTAATCCTTAAGGAAGCTCATGAATCTCCTCTCACCATTCATCCCGGTAGTACTAAGATGTATCAGGACCTACGCCAGAGGTTCTGGTGGACTAGGATGAAGAGGGAAATTGCTCAGTATATTGCTAATTGCGACGTTTGTCGTCGTGTAAAAGCAGAGCATCAACGGCCTGCTGGCACCCTTCAACCCTTAGCTATTCCTGAATGGAAATGGGATAAAATTGGTATGGATTTCATTACCGGTTTTCCCAGGACCAAGAGAGGGAATAATGCTATCTTCGTCGTGGTCGATCGTCTTTCCAAAGTAGCCCATTTCTTACCTGTTCGTGAGAATATAACCGCTAGCCAGCTGGCAGACTTATACATTTCCCGAATAGTGTCCCTCCATGGTGTTCCTTTGGAAATTAACTCGGATCGAGGAAGTCTTTTCACCTCTCGATTTTGGGAAAGTTTCCAAAATGCTATGGGAACCCGTCTCTCCTTTAGCACCGCTTTCCACCCTCAGTCAAGTGGTCAAGTGGAACGCGTCTATCAGATTCTAGAAGACATGCTTCGAGCCTCTGTTATCTCATTCGGAATGGACTGGGAGAAGTGCCTTCCATTTGCCGAATTCGCTTACAACAACAGCTATCAATCTAGCTTGGGTAAAGCCCCTTTTGAAGTTCTTTATGGACGACGATGTCGAACACCCCTTAACTGGTCAGAGACCGGGGAAAGACAATTCTTTGGCCCGGATATGATTCAGGAAGCAGAAGAACAAGTTCGTATCGTTCGTGAAAAGTTGAAAACAGCTCAATCTCGTCAAACGAGTCAATATGACTGAAAACATAAGGCTATGACTTTCGAGGTTGACGAGAAGGCTTACCTTCGGGTCACCCCTCTGAAGGGAACCCATCGTTTCGGTATCAAAGGCAAATTGGCTCCTCGTTACATTGGACCGTTTCGCATTCTCGCCAAACGAGGGGAAGTTGCCTACCAATTGGAACTACCTCCGCACCTCTCCAGGGTCCACGATGTCTTCCACGTTTCTCAACTCAGGCGTTGTTTCTCGGATCCTATCCGTGGAGTGGACCACGAAACGCTTGATCTCCAAGATAATCTTACATATCGAGAGTACCCCATTCGTATCCTCGATCAAGCCGAACGTACCACCCGACGTCATAATATCAAGTTTCTCAAAGTTCAATGGTCGCACCATTCTGAGGATGAAGCAACTTGGGAAAGGGAGGATCGTCTTCGACTCGAGTATCCCGCCTTCTTCCCGGAGGAACCCAAATCTCGGGACGAGATTCTTTTGAGTGGGGGTGAGTTGTCACATCCTAGTTAACCATGCATTAGAGTGTTGCATCATGTTTACTCTTTCATCAGAAACTTGAAATGGGGATCTGTGAAACCCTCAGAATCTTTTTGAAAATGACCCAAATAAAAATTTCTCCAAAAGGGTCCAAGAAAATGCTCATGTTGCTCTCTGAAAATATTGGACAGAGATAAAAATCAAACCAATATTTTTAAGAGCTCATAGGTATTTATTTTGGGCATTTGGAATTAATGCATAAATATTTGCATTGGAAATATATTAATTATATATATTAATATATGTCCAAATATTATGCCATTTATAAAGGAGCTCTGGAATAATATATCTAGCTCCTGCAAAAATTGGCATAAGGAAATAAAATGATTTAATATTTTATTTAAATCAAAACAAATGTCAGAAATTAAAAAACAGTAAATATTTAAAAGGGAGAAGCTTACCTGGGCTCCTCCCTGTGCAGCCCAGCCAGCTGGCCGGCCCAGCCAGCAGGCGGCCCAGCCCACCACTGCAGCCCTCCGTCGTCTTCCTCCCCTCGCCCCGAAGCTGCTGCGTGCTCGCACGCGCACGGCCGCGCGGCCACCTCCTGCTTGCCGACGAGCTCCTGGCCGCGTGGACGACTCCCGCAGGCCGTCCCGATCCCCCCTGCTCTCTCTCACTCTCCCCCGGCTCTTCCCTCCTCTCCCTCGCTCTCTCTCTCACACGGCCGAACACCACCGTCGCCGCCGTTCGCCATAGCAGCCGTCTCCGGCCACCCCTCGCTCCCCCGACTAGCTCAGGAGCTCCGCCTCGACCCCCTCTTCCTCCCCACCGCTCCACGGGTCCCCGGAAGCCCTGCATCGCCGCCACGTCGCCGTTCCCCTCTTCGGGCTCCGACCATCGTCGCCGTCGAATTCGTCGTCTCCAGCGCGTCCCCGAGCCCGCTAACCATCCCTGCAGCTCCGCGGTGAGCCCCCGGATCGTTTCCCCCTTCTCCCCTGGTCTTTTTCGACCTCTAGGCCCTAGCCCCACCTTGGCTGAGAGCTCCACGCTGCCGGCGATGTCGCCGTCGTGGCCACGGTCACCGTAGCACCCAACCGAGCACACTATCGTGCTCCACACCTCACTAGGATCACGCAGCACACACTAACGCCTCCCCAAACCCTCTGCAACACCGATCCCGACCGCACCCGAACTCCGGCGGCCGCAGCCGAGCTCGCCGCCGTCGACTCCGGCCACCCCAGGCCCAGCCACAGCCACCGTTCGATGCGCGGGAGCAAGGGCTCTCCAACGAGCCCAAGCACGGCCTTGCCCGTGCCCTGTAGCGTGATCTCGCGTCGCGCCGCCGTCTCGGGCCTCGCCGGCGTCACGTCGCCGGTGGGTTTGACCCACTTTGACCACGGCAGGACACCCCCTGAGTCCCTGACAGGTGGGCCCAGCCCTGTAGCTAATTAGGATTAGTGCTAACCACTGTTAGTTAACCCCTGACACTGACCAGTGGGCCCCAGTGCCACTAATCCCTAATTAGGATTAATTTAAACCTGTTAAACCCCCTGTCACTGACGTGTGGCCCCCACACGTCAGGTTTGACTCCAGACAGCCGCAGTTGACCACTGACGTCATGCTGACGTCATGCTGGCGCAATAATTATAATTTCTGGATTTAATTTAAATCAGGAAATTCCAGAATATTATTTAAACTTCAAAAATTCATAACTTTTATTCTGTAACTCCAAATTGGACAAATTATATATGAAAAATGATCAGAAAAATCCAATCTATCCATCTGTACTATTTTCATGCATGATCAAACAAGTTAAATTGATGTTTCAAGCAGAACAAGGAAAAGCACTTTAAAAGGCCATGCTTGAGTTTGACATTTGAATCTTTGATTCAAATTTGTTCAAACCCTTCTGGTTTTAGTTGCATTAGCCCAACACACTCATATTGCCATGTTTCATGCATGCATCATATTGTTGCACATTGTTTGGTGATGCTTGTGTATCGATGTCCTTGCGACAGGTTCTGCCCCCGAGGAGTACCGTGATTACCCTAACGAAGAATCATATCCGTGCATCGAACCATCAGGCAAGCAACCAACCATTTGATCATATCGATACAATCCCATGTTCTCGCTCCTGCTCTCTTTTACTGCATTAAGACAACGCGTTTCAAACTGCTGTGTGCTACGGTAGTTGAACCCTTTTCCTCTGCATGACCTGTCATTGCCACAGTAACTAGATGAAACCCACTAGCATGTGTAGGAGTTGATTGAGCCATATGTATGTGTTGTTCCTACCTTGCTATGCCTGCTATGCTTAGAGTCGTGTCAGGTCTGGTTCATCTGGGTGATGGGCTAGAGTGAAATGATTATGTCGGTAATGAGAGTGGTGTGCTGAACACGATTTGGTAAACGTATCGATGAGAGGCCATGTAGGAGTACATGGTGGGTTGTTTCATTGAAGCCGACCTTAAGCACTGAGATCTGTATGTGTGATTTAAGAATCAGCTACTACCATGCATTGGGCCCGAAACCAATGGACCCTCTCGGCTTCTTATTCACCCTAGTTCTCCGTCCAGGAGTTGCAAGTAGTTTCTGGTGTTTGTAGCCTACTGGAGGCCGTGGACAGCGCTGACCGTAGGGGTGGGCTGTGATGCGGTAGGTACGTGGCCGGGTGTACCGAATACCCGTTAGGTATCTCGGGAACCCTGTTCACATCGTTCGGGGCCGTATGGGAAACCTCGGCCGGACTCCCTGCGGATGGAACCTGAATAGGCGATAAACCTGGACTGGAGGCTTAGGTGATTAGGTAGGTCGTGGCCGACACCCACGTTGGGCTTCCGCTTGAAGGTTCCAAGTACATGTCGTGTAAACGACAGTAAGTGGTGAGAGCGTGTATGAAGAAGTACACCCCTGCAGGGTTAACATGATCTATTCGAATAGCCGCGTCCGCGGTAAAGGACTACTTGGTTGCCGATACAGTTCATAGACAAGTAAATGGAAACTACTAAAAGCCTCAAGATAAGTGTGAGTACCGAGGATGGCCCTTCCGTAGGAAGACGGAGGTGGACCCTCGGTAGTGTATTGAAGTGGTGAGTAGTGGACTCGTGTGCGCAAAACCATTTCAAGTTGGAGTATCGTAGGATAGTCTAGCCAAGAGTCAAAGCTGGCTTGCTGCAATAACTCCACCAACCCTTCTTGATAATATGCATGTATGTAGGATCTGATGTAAGTCTTGCTGAGTACCTTTGTACTCATGTTGCTATAATCTACATTTTTACAGAAGACGCTGCAACCCCTTCTGATGGGTTCTATGTAGACATTGACATCAACGAGTAGGCTAAAGACCCAGGTGGTGACCCTGAGCTTGTGAAGGACCACGTAGTATAGTAGGCTTTCCAAGCCTCTTTTATTTTACTAGTTGTCTGTACTCAGACAAGTTACTTCCGCTGCTGGTTTGTATGACTGTATGACTTGTATGTTGGGTCGTGAGACCCGTACCTTTGTGTATGTTATGTATGGCTCCCTGAGCCTTAAATAAAGTACTTGTGTCGTAGAGTCATGTTGTGATGCTTCGTTGTATTTGCACATATCGAGCATATTGTGTGTATGATTGAAATGCTTGGTATGTGTGGGATCTGACTATCTAGTTGTTTATCTTTAGTAGCCTCTCTTACCGGGAAATGTCTCCTAGTGTTACCGCTGAGCCATGGTAGCTTGCTACTGCTCTGGAACACTCAGGCTGGCCGGCATGTGTCCTTCTTCGTTCCTGTGTCTGTCCCTTCGGGGAAATGTCACGCTTTGAGTACCGGAGTCCTGTTAGCCCGCTACAGCCCGGTTTACCGGAGTACTGCTAGCCCAGTGCTACAGCCCGGACCCATTTGCTGATGACCGACACGTTCGGAGCTGGGTCATGGATGCCTGTCCCTGTAAGTCTGTGCCACTTTGGGTTTACGACTAGTCATGTCAGCCCGGGCTCTTTATCATATGGATGCTAGCGACACTATCATATACGTGAGCCAAAAGGCGCAAACGGTCCCGGGCAAAGGTAAGGCGACACCCGTGGGAATACCGTGCGTGAGGCCGCAAAGTGATATGAGGTGTTACCGGCTAGATCGATGTGACATCGAGTCAGGGTCCTGACAGCCGCCGCCTTCCCCACCGATCCTGAGACCACGGATGGTGCCGCCGAGGATGACCACACTGATGCCACCACTGATGGTGCCACCGAGGATGCCACCACTGATGATGGCGGCGCACGCACAGATAGCAGCCAGCCGAAGAGGCAACGGAAGGACCGGCGCCCGATCGTGCTCCGCACCCTCAAGGAGGAAGTTACTGAAGTGGACTCCAACGGGAATCCAACGGCGCCCGAACGAATAGTCAAGGGGTACTCGCTTCAGCTCGGGTGCATTGTCCGGAGCACCGTCTCGATCAACACCGAGAACCCGAGGCATCCTGACCGAGGGAATTTGCGCAACCTCCTCTTCACGAAGCTGCACGAACAATACAAGTTCCCCGCTGAATTCAAAAACACAAGCCTCAAAGGGAATAAAGTGAACAATGCTGCCCTCACGAAGATGAGCAAGGCCCTGTCTACTTGGAAAAGCAATGTGAAGAGAATGATCGAGAAAGGTGAGAGTTATGAGAAGATCAAGGAGAAAAATCCTTCGATCACCGAAGATGACTACAACGACTTCAAGATCAATTGCTCGAGCACCGCAAGCTCCCAATCAAGTGAGTGGGGGAAACAAATGCGGGAGCTGAACATAGGGGAACACACACTCGGTCCCGGCGGTTACAGAGTGGCGGAGCCTATATGGGACAAGGAGGAGGCGGACCGTGCCGAGCAAGGCCTACCGCCCCTCTTCGATAAATACAGTGACAAGCAGACCAGGAACTTTGTCAGGGCCCGGTACAAGAAGGACCCGAAAACAAAGGAGCTTACCACGGATCCGAAGACCAGGCGGCTTGAGCTTGTTCTGGTAAGGAATACACCCCCGCGTAATTAGCTCCATATGGTTGCATTCTAATTAATGAAGCCGAATTTCTAAATGGTTCACATTCCTTCCGCAGGCGACTGAAAGCAGTAGCGCGGGGTCGACTCCGAGCAACCCTTGGGACAGCACTCTAAATAGGGGGTTGAATATAATGAAGAACAAGGATAAGCTCAGTAAGCCGACGTCAGCTGGTCGTGTGGCCGGCAAAGGCTTGTCGACAAAATGGGGGTCATACTATACCGCTGGTGTGCGGAAGGAGAAAAAGACCAGCTCGGAAAGCCAGGCGCGAGAGGTTCAAGAACTCAAGGCACAGGTGGCGCGGATTCCGGAGATTGTCCAAGAGCAAGTGGAACAACGACTCGGAGCGACGATCACCGCCCTTGTGCCTACCTTGATCTCGGGGTTGAGTGCGTGGATTGCGGGCGGCCAACAGGGGCCGCCCCCGATTCCTAGCTTCACGGCCAGCAACTCGCATAATGCGATGGCGGGGCCATTGGTGCCTCCGGCGGAGGCGGCATTGGTGTCTCCGACGCCGGCACGGGAGCTTAATGCACCCGGGTGTACGCCGGCCGGCACCTCTGTAGCAAGCGGCCCCTCCGTCAACTGCACGCCCGCCGTTGGCGGTGCCTCTACATTTGCCGAGCTCGACGCCATCATCAGGGTAACTAATTAAGCCTCTCTCGGCCGAGGACTTCATCTCCTTGCCTTTGACTGGGCATCCCTGACGCCCTACATGTTTTCGCAGGGCGCCGCCGACGTTCCGTGCACTCTCCTCCACTTCGTGAACAACGAGTTGGTCGATGTCGCCAAGGGCAAAATCGTTCAACCGGGCAACCCCTTGTTCCACGGTACCCAGATGCCACCCAACTTGTTTAGGGTTCAACTGGTTCGGGTGCTGCCAGGCTGCGATGACTTGTTACCTCCGAATCGACCCGTCGGGGCCGACAATGATGACATGATGACCCTCAGCGCCTGCCTGAGCTGGCCCCTGCTTTGGCCGAAGAGCCAGATTCGTTTGGGGGCGGGGGACACCACCCCAAAGACAACACCGCCAGTCGTGCCGGCGCCAAGTCGGCCCCATGGCAAGACCGCCGTAACGGTGCCGGACATCCCTATGCCACTGGATCCAAACATGCATATGGCACAGGATCAGAATGACGACGACGACGACGACTATGATACATTTGGCAACGTCGATCAGTACTTTGCCGAGCATGGGTACGATGGCGACTTCATGGGGCCTCCTTCTCAAGAACCAAACCCAACAAAAGACGTGTGCGATCTAGCTCGTACCGCGGAGAAGCCAAGTTGCAACAGGCGCCGTCTGGCGTTCAGCTCTCAGGAGACGCCTCCAGCTGCCGACTTCACCGAGCCTCAGATAGGCGAGGTGCGAAATATTATCAGCCCCAACACACTCAAGAAGGCGGTCCGTGAGCAAAACTCGGTCCCATTACAGGAGAAGAAGAAGGCACGCAAAAGAAAGACTAAGAAGGGTGCGAGCCAGCCGGCACTGAGTATGATCCGTGCTCAGGACGGGCCACCTTCACCTAAGGATATCTCGAGGAGGGTGCATGTGGCGGGTAGGGCGATGCTACCACCAAATATGCTCAATGCTGCAACCGGTGCTATGCGGAGTCTGCACGACAATGTTCTTTCTTTGGAGAAGCGGCGTCTCAGAGAGAAGGATGTGGCATACTCGATTTTCGTGGCCAAGGTGCCAGAGGGCAAGGGCTTTGTGGATGGCGACATCGGGGGTACGATCGTCCTGCGGTTTGATGACATCTTTGCTATGTTTAACCTTCATCCGCTGCACTACACCTTCGTTCGGCTATTTTCGCTGAGTATGGAGATGCGGATCATTCGCGACAAGACCCCGGACATCGTGATAGTCGACCCCTTCTACATGCGTGCCAAGATCTTGGGCAGCGCTGGGGACCGGCAAGTCGCGAGTTCTTACCTCGAAGGCGTCATTCTGGCAAACCAAGATAAGGATAACTTCCTCGTGCCTTACTTTCCCGAGTAAGTCCTCCCCTCAACCGGCCCGTAACATATGAATTCTTACATTTCGATCGTTTTTCTTTTAACATTCCGTGTTTTCTGCAGTGACACACGTTGCACGCTCATCCTCCTAAGCCCCAAATATTCCATGGCCACGTATTTCGACCCGGACCGTCAGTCGAACGTAGACTACACAAATGTCAAGAAGGTTCTTGATGATGTTCTCCCCGGCTACGCCAAATCTGGAGGCACCTTCACCAGGCCTATTCGTAAGTACGGCAAGCACGTGTTCTCCCACAATACTACGTTCTGCTGCGTCAAGCAGCCGCCTGGCGGTCAGAAGGGTGCCTACTACGCCATCCATCACATGCAGGCGATCGTACGGGACCATCATCAACTTCTGCTACCGAGTAAACTCCAAGATTGGGCCCCGAGCGTGTCGGCAATCCAGGACGCGGACCTCCGACAAGAATTCTTTCGCATCCAGTCGGAGTTTGCGGAAATCATCCATCAAGATTTCCTTCGTACCTCGGGGCAGTTCTACCTCAGAAATCAACCGTCCAACAGTGACATCGACACAATGCTACAAATGCAGGATGACAACGCCCGTTCTTTCATGACTCCCACGATAGACGGCGGCTTCATCCACGCTCTGGTCCCTTGAGTCGAGTTGTCTAGTTCTGAAACATCGATTGGCTCATGTTGTAATTAAACTTTAATGAACTTGTAGTATGTCTCTTTGGTTTCGAGAGTCGTTCAACTTAGATGTAATCGATGCTATTAATGTCTTGCTTTTCTCTTCCGATCGTTCTGTTGCATACTTATATATTGCTTATGTATTGTCTGTGAATTGGTACTAACGTTTCATTTGGCTAGTGCATAGCGATGCCGACGTATGTCGTGTACAAGAGTAAGGTTCCCGGAGTCTACGATGACTGGGAGGAGTGTCGGAGACAGGTTCACCGATTCAGTGGTAACAGTTACAAAGGGTACACCACTAGGGCCGAGGCCGAATCTAGATACGCCCGCTATCTAGCGGGAGAGGGGAGGGAGCGTTGGAGGAACCGGATGAAGACGAGTTTCATCGTGATGATGCTCATCGTGATGACCGCAACTCTCTTCTATGTGATGGTAGTTTAGATGATCGATATCGACTTGTAATGTGAAGACAAACTCGCTACTCGCGGTCTCAAGACTTGTAATATAATGTTCTATCTTTGTTCGGTCTTTTTAATTCGGAGACTAATATGATGAATTGTATTCGGAGACTAATATGATGAATTGTATTCAAAGACTAATCTTCTATTGTATTCGATGAATCTGTTGTTGATGTGTGCTGTCTATATTTTGTCAAACTATACATTTTGTAACCTGTGCAAAAAACAGAAAATAAAAAGATAAAAAAAGCTAATATTCATACTAATGGCGCATCACAGGACAGTGCGCCATTAGTATGACAGTGCATACTAATGGCGCATCACTGGGTAGTGCGCCATTAGTATGCTGCGGTTACTAATGGCGCATCCAGTGGTGGTGCGCCATTAGTATGCCAAAGCACCTGGGTATACATGGCCCCTGGGAGGCATACTAATGGCGCACGCTGGCCTATACTAATGGCGCACCCGTGGTGCGCCATTAGTATACCAGATACTAATGGCGCACCAGGTGGTGCGCCATTAGTAAAAATTACTAATGGCGTGCTGTTAATGGCGCACCACAGATGCGCCATTAATGGCCATATTAGGTGCGCCATTAGTAGGGGTTTTTCTAGTAGTGTTGATGTCGTTCCCTGGTTGTTTCGGTCCTTCAATTAGCATACTCATGTGAATGTACTTCCTCTTCATGCACAACCAAGGGGGAAGGTTGTACATCCACACAAACACAGGCCAGGTGCTATGTGTGCTTCTCTGGCTGCCAAACGGATTGACTCCATCGGTGCTCGCGCCCAACACGATGTTCCATGGATCATTCCCAAATTCTAGGTCTTTGAAGTTCAACGCTTGCCACTGGCTCGCATCCTTAGGGTGACTCAGCATCCTGTCTTTTTATCTATCTCCGGATCATTTGCATCATCTCCTCGCTTCTTCTCCTCCCTATCCGCGTGCCAATGCAGGAGCTTTGCTACCTTAGGGTCCGCGAAATACCACTGCAGACGAGGAGTGATCGGAAAGTACCACACCACTTTTCGAGGAGCTTTCTTCCTCTTCTTATATCAAGTGACGCCGCACACCGGACATATGGTAGACTCCGCGTGCTCGTCCCGATAAATGATGCAATTGTTCATGCACACATGGTATTTCACGTGCGGTAAATCCAGAGGACACACGATTTTCTTCGCCTCCTCCAAACTAGTCGGGCACTTGTTCCCCTTGGGAAGACATTCGTGCCAGAATGACATGTTCTCGTCGAAGCATGCGTCGGTCATTTTGTGTTTTACCTTCATCTCCAGAGCCATGAGCATTACTTTCAGGCGGGTATCCTCGGGCCTGCATCCTTCATACAATGGAGTAACCGCGTCTAACTCAACTTGATCCATCTTGGCTTTCTCTCGGGCGGCAGCTCTTGCGTTATCCGTCTGCTTGAGAAGCAGCTCTTGAATATGAGGGTCCTGCACCCAGCCCATTGATGGTCCAGCGTCGTCTGCTCCGCTGGCATCATCATCTTCATGATCATGCCCGTCGTCTGCTCCGGCATCTTCCTCATCATCATGTCCTGCATCTTCTACATGATGACTGTGTACAGCATCACCATCGTGATCATCTCCTGGGGATTCTTTGTCTTCTCGCCCGCCCGAGCCGCGGTGGTTGTCTTGCTGCCCTTCCTCATTTCTTGCCCGGCCCCCATGGACGACTTCGTAGTCATCTTCATCACCTTGCCACCGATAGCCATCCATGAAACCATGCAAGAGCAGGTGGTCCCGCACCTGCCCGGAATCCGGGTCCGCAATAAGGCTCTTCAGCTTGCATCTTCGACACGGACATCTTATCTCCATCTCGTTCTTTTGAAGCATCTCGGCCTTCGCGGACCTCAAAAACCTATTCACGATGCCTTCGGTCATCGTGCGGACCATGGTCGCCTGCGGGGTAGTAGAGCAAAACGATATTTTAGAACCAAGAAAAAATTTGGCATGACTTTCCCTAAAAATAGGACCAAAAAGAATGCTTAATGCCAAAATTCTCGCCGAAACGGAAATGAATCAACATTCCAGCAAAATATTGGCAACTATCGCATTTCAAATGCCGGTACACCTCCAAACACATATGCAACACCACAAACATATGCAACACCACGCACATACATAGATCTAGCTAGGCCATAAAAAGTGCATGTGCACATTGTTGTAGGGAGAACAACATAAATATAGCTTCCCCCCTTACTTACCTATCAAAACAAGGTAATTTAACCACTTAATTTGAATGAATCTATGGTGGAAATGAGGTGAAAAAGAGGAGGCACCCGAGACAAGGAGGAGGTGGAGAGAATGAAGTGGGGAGAAACTGAGTGTGGGTAGGAGAGGCTGTCCAAAATATCTTGTTGCTGCCCACTTACTAATGGCGCACCAACTATAAATGCGCCATTAGTAATCCAGGTTACTAATGGTGCACCTTCTGGTGGTGCGCCATTAGTAGTTTTGCAAAAAAAAACATACTAATGGCGCACTGTTCCACAGTGCGCCATTACTAGTTTAAACTAGTAATGGCGCACGGTGGAACGGTGCGCCATTAGTAGTTTTGCAAAAAAAGGAATAAAAAATATAATAAAAAAACAACATTAGTGGCGCACTTTCCGACAGGTGCGCCATTACTAGTTACAACTAGTAATGGCGCACTGAGTCTGGATGCGCCATTAGTATGTTTGGACAGGCGCACTAGTTCAAAAAAATTTTTGATACTAATGGCGCACCTTGGGCCAGGTGCGCCATTAGTAGTTTCAACTCTAATGGCGTATCAGAAGGTGGTGCGCCATTAGTATATACTAATGGCGCACCGCTTGTCTGGTGCACCATTAGTGTCAATCCCATCTATAGCCCTTTTTTAGTAGTGGCAGACGGATCGCTTAACAACTTCAAGTCGTGAACAGGCATTTACCATCCGCTTGACAAGGCCGAAGTAGCTGCTGGGCAGGGGCTCGCCAGGCCATAGCCGGACAATGAAGTCCTTCATGGCCAGTTCGTCTGCCTTGTGAAGTTCGACTAGTTGCTTCAGCTGGTCGCTCAAGGGTATCGGATATTCGGCCCCAATATACTGGGACCAAAACAGCTTATCCGTCGAGCTCCCTTCCTCAGCCCAGTAGAACTCTGCGGCATCAGAGATACAGCAAGGCAGATCTGCGAATGCTCCTGGAGAGCTCCGAATTCGGGTAAGTAAAAGGAAAGTCTCCTTCACATGCTTGCTTTGCATAATGAAAGCCTTACCCGCAGCTATCTTCTTGGCCGCCTCAATTTCCTGGAGGGCCTTCTAGGCTTCGGCCTTGGCATCTAGAGCGCTCTGACGGGCCTTCGCAAGCTCTGACTCTTGCGTCTTGGAGTCACGCTCCAGGGACTCGAATTTTTTGACGAAATCCAGGAGCTCTTGCTGGACCTCATCAACTCGAGCATCTTGTTTTTCGCGCCCGGTGTGCTCCCTGGCCGCTTTGCCTTCGGCCTCGGACAACGCCTTCTTATGGGCCGCCACTTCGGTCGTGGCCCCTATTAAAATTCATCATGCTTCTATTAGCATCACTGATTTTTTCCTTTATATAACATTCAGACGGGCTATCACTTACCTTTGTTCTCCTCGAGCTGCCTCTTCACGAGGCCGAGCTCTTCTTCGGCCCGCCCAGGTTCTACCTCAGTCCGGAGACCTCCGCAGTGGCGGCAGCAGCGGCCAGCAGCGACGCCTCTCATTCACATAGACATAATATGATTAGACTCCTGGGAATAATATTTTATCCTCTGTTCGGCCTTTCTTTCCGAACACCAAACAGAGCATCATGGGCTACTGTCTATACTGTGATACTTTCTCATAATTTGAATTACTTACCTCAAAGCCTGTCAGGAGGCTGGCGCAGGCTTCGGTCAATCCGCTTTTGGCGGACTGAACTGTCACATCCCTAGAATTTGGTTGTAGATAGTGGCATTGCATCCATGCATCATATTAAATTTCAAATGAAGTTGAAATGGGGATTGATCCAAACCCTAGCACCAAATGAATTCAACTAGGGTCTAAATAAAATCATTTTCACTGAACCCAAAATGCCCTTCTAAAATGTTGATGATCTTTGCCTTGGTCCAGAACCTCTCAAAAAAATGGTGCACATTTTACTAGGACAAGAGAGGGTCACTGAATTAAATCATATAATACTTGCATTTGGGCATTTAAATGCTATACAATATTTTAAATGCCAAAATATTCATGAACTGAAATGTTTACTGTAGGTTATATCCCCAACAGTGGTCATGAGCAGTTTCATGAATTTTGGGATTGTTTTAATATTTTAATTAAAGCCACAAAGTTGCAGAATAATAGAAAACAGGAAATAATAAAAAGAAAGGAACTTACCTGGCAAAGCCCACCTGGCCTGGTACTGTAGCAGCCCAGCTGGGCAAAGCCAGCCCAGCCCACCAGGGCTCCTCGCTGTCGTCTTCCACCTCCTGCCAGTAGGCAGGAGGGCGTGTGGCCGCTGTGCGCGCACACGCGCCCCGGCCACCTCCTGCTTGCCGCTTCTCCCCGGACGCCCCGGAGAAGCCACGCACACCCCTAGCCCCTCTCTCACTCTCCCTAGACCTTTCCCCCTCCTCTGCTCTCTCTCTCTCGTGCAGCCCGAACGGGTTAGTCGCCACCGCCCGCCATAGCCGTGCCCACCGTCCACCCCTCGCCTCTCCGACGTGCCAAGAAGCTCTATCGTCGACCCCTACGCCGTCTCCACCGAGCCAGGCGACAGAAAGAGCCCTGGAGCACCGTCCCCAACGTCTTCTTCCTCCTCAGGCCACCGAGATCGCCGGCGACCTCCCGTCGTCACCAGCTCCTCCTCGAGCGCGCAGAGGCCTCCGTTCAACTCGCTGTGAGCTGCTGCGTTTTTCCCCGCCTCCCCGAGCTCATTCCTGTTCTATAGCTGCCGGTTCCACCAGAGCCGTGAGCTCGGCTCCGCCGGCCATGTCGCCGCCGTGGCCATCGTAACCTAGAGCTACAGCCGAGCGCACAGCTGTGCTCAGCGCAATGCCCGAAGACCAAAACCCCCTCCAGTTGCTCCTGCCGTGCACCGCAACACCGAAACTGCTGGGACCCGAACTCCGGCGCCGCCGCGAGCTCCATTCCGGTGAACTCCGGCCACCCCAGCTCGATCTTCTGCCACCCCTGGATGTGTGCGAAGCCCAGCAACCCATAGCCGCAAACCACGCACGAAACCATCCCTATAGCATTTTCCCGTGGCGTTTTCATCGTCGGATTTGGTCACCGCCGGCGAAACTCCGGTGACTGCCGACATGGCACGTTCATTAGGACTAATCCCCACCATTAGCCACCTCACTGCCACTGACAGCGGGCCCTATCGCTGGGTCAAACCCCGTCAGCACGGGTTTTTACCGGGGTTAATTAATGGGTCACTGACCAGTGGGCCCCACTGGTCAGGTTTGACCCTGGTCAGCCGTAGTTGACTTGCTGACATCATGCTTACTCAATGCTGACGCAGTATTTGTTTTCTAGAATTAAAATAAATCAGAAATGATTTATAAATTCCAGAAAATGCCCAAAACCTCTAAAATTCATATAAATTCAACCGTAACTCCAAATGAAATAATTTATATATGAAAAATGATCAGAAAAATCCAATCTATCCATCTGTACCATTTTCATGCATGTTAGCATAACTTATGGCTTCTGTTTAGCATAAATCATATAATGGCATTTAAACCTTCACATATGGAGTTTGAATTTGAACCTAGGTTCAAACCAACTTCATTTAAATTGTTGCTAGTTGCATTAGCTCAAACCACAGCATATTGCCATGTCATGATCATGCATCATATTGTTGCATTGCATTGATTGTGTTCTTCCTTGTTTGCCGGTATTTGTACCCTCTCAGTAGACGTGGTTCCGATGATGTGATCGATGACACCGATGAAGAGCTATACTATCTTCAGAAGTCCCAGGCAAGCAAAACCCCCTTGTTCATTCCGATACAATCCCACTCTCTCGCTCCTGATCTCTTTTACTGCATTAGGACAACAACGATTCAACTGTTACGTGCTGTGGTAGTTGAACCCCTTTCCTCTGCATGACCTGTCATCGCCACAGTAAATAGATGAAACCCACTAGCATGAGTAGGAGTTGTTTGAGCCCTGTTGGGCCTACTCATTCATGCTTGTTTGTCACGCCTGCTACTGCTTAGAGTTGAGTCAGGTCTGATTCATCGGGGATGAATCAGAGGTGTGTGAACATGTCCTATTGTGTGTGAGCTAAGTGTGTGAACACGATTTGGTAAAGGTAGCGGTGAGAGGCCATGTAGGATTACATGCTGGGTTGTCTCATCAAAACCGTCCTCAGGAACTGAGTTCTGTGTTTGTGATCCATGAACAGTTACTACCACAATTGGGCTCTGGGCACTCCAAGCTCTCTCGACTTATTAATCAACTTGATCTCTGTCCAGGAGTTGCAACTAGTTTCTGGTGTTTGTAGGTAGTGTTAGTAGTCTACCAAGTGGCACCAGGTACAGGTGGGCTTGGGACAGAATAGGCACCGTGGCACGGTGTACCAAGCGTAGATCCACCTGTCGAGGTGGGCTTGGGAACCCTGCACACATCGTTTGGGGCCGTGAGCGACACCCCGGTCGGATCTCCTTGCGGATGGAACCCAAATAGGCGATAAACCTGGACGAGAGACTTGTGTGGTTAGTCAGGTCATTGCCGACACCCTCGCTGGGCTTCCGCTTGAAGGTTGCCGAGTACATGTCGTGTAAACGGCGGTAAGTGGTGAGAGCGTGTGTGAAGAAGTACACCCCTGCAGGATTAATATGATCTATTCGAATAGCCGTGTCCGCGGTAAAGGACTTCTGGGTTGCCTGTACAGTTCATAGACAAGTGAAAGTGGATACTCTAAAATACGCAAGATATGCGTGAGTGCTATGGGTGGCGTTCTCGTAGGGAGTCGGGTGCGGATCCATAGTGGTGTATTGATATGGTGAATATGTGGACTCGTGTGCGCCACCTCAAAGAGTTACTTGAATTCGTAGTTTAGGTTAGCCACTGAGTCAAAGCTGGCTTGCTGCAGTTAAACTCCACCACCCCCTTTGTTGATACCGATGCATATGTAGATAGTTCTGATGTAAGTCTTGCTGGGTACATTTGTACTCACGTTTTCCTATTTTATGTTTTTGCAGAGAGACTTCAGTCTCACTAGTAGTATCACGTGGACTTCGACGTTTAGCTTGTTACCTCAGGTACGATCTTGTACCCTCGACACGATCTGGTAGATAGTCACGCTTTCCAGCCTTTTTCATTTATAGTTGTCTATACCCAGACATGTTGAGCTTCCGCTTGTGCTTTGACTTGTATGCTCTGAGTGTTGGGTCATGAGACCCATGTTTGTAATATCTCGCTCCTCGGAGCCTATTGAATAAAATAATTGAGTTGTAGAGTCATGTTGTGATGCCATGTTGTATTTGCACATATCGAGCATATTGTGTGTATGTTATTGAAATGCTTGGTATGTATGGGATCTGACTATCTAGTTGTTTATCCTTAGTAGCCTCTCTTACCGGGAAATGTCTCCTTGTGCTTCCACTGAGCCATGGTAGCTTGCTACTGCTCCGAAACACTTAGGCTGGCCGGCATGTGTCCTTCTTCATTCCTGTGTCTGTCCCTTCGGGGAAATGTCACGCGATGAATACCAGAGTCCTGTTAGCCCGCTACAGCCCGGTTCACCGGAGTCCTGCTAGCCCAGTGCTACAGCCTGGATTCACTCGCTGATGACCGACACATTCGATGCCGGGTCATGGATGCCTGTCCCTGTAAGTTTGTGCCACTTTGGGTTTACGACTAGCCATGTCAGCCTGGGCTCCTTATCATATGGATGCTAGCGACACTATCATATACGTGTGCCAAAAGGCGCAAACGGTCCCGGGCCTGGTAAGGCGACACCCGTGGGAATACCGTGCGTGAGGCCGCAAAGTGATATGAGGTGTTACATGCTAGATCGATGTGGCATTGAGTCGGGGTCCTGACAGCTTTGGTATCAGAGCCTGATTGCCTGTAGGATTACCAAGCCAAACTGGTCAAAGTTGAGTCTAGAAATTCTTTAGTTATATAAGGGAATTGATTGTGGGATGGAACGTAAGGCTCTTTTTACTCCTTATACCTTATGCCTTCTGATCCGAGTCATCTTATCTTTCCTACGGGGTTAAGGAACTAGGCCTTCTCATCTTTCTATCAGGATCACGTGTTACTAATCTGTAGACTTGCAAGATTGTTGGATTTAAGCCCCAGTTCAGTTTCTATTACTTCCGTATGTTCATAGCTGGCCTCGAAACCTTGATATGATGTTGTTGAGTGGTTATGCCACCATTTTGCATGATGTCTCAAATCTTTTTGAGCATTTACAGCCGTTATGCTGTCCAAGTCACCCCAGGTTTCTAAACTATCTGATGCATTTGCAAATTCTGCCTTCTTGTTCACGGTGTCCTTTTGGTCAGAATAAGCACACTAATTGTCTGTTGAGGTACTCCTTGCCTTCAAATATATGTTGGAGTTATTATTATGACCCTAGGTGTCTTAGAGTGCGACCTAGTAAGCTAGCCATGATTTGTGTTCCCACTATGATGATTCTGGCCGTCATTCTCGAAAGCATCCCGTGATGCCAGTTAGTATGTAGGTATTCTACTCCTGGGTTTTGAACCCGAGATTCACCCTACTTTCCTCATGTTGATAGTGTTTGCTAGTTCCTTTAGGACATTAGTAACCCTTGCAATAGTCCTCGAGGTTCGTGGTATTTCCTTCTTCCAAACACTATGAACCTCTTATGGCACAAGTTCTTAGAACCTAAGGATCACCACCAGAGTGCTCTTGCCGGGTTCTCCATTCTATATTGTGACTCTGCCAGTTCAACCTTTCTGCATGGGTTATCCGGAAGAAATATGTTGAACTCGTTCGACATGCTAGTCCATGCATCCACAACTTAGAAAATCATATGTTCTTTTGGTTTGTCCCTCTTTAGTTGTCTTCTGACCTCGTCTATCAATTGATAACCAAGAGTATGCATGCATTCATTCATCGATGCCTTTTACTCATGTGGTCCATCAAGCCATTCTATTCGGAATGACTAGGAGAAACAAACTCCAGTACCTTATCCATTTCTAGGATTGGGTCAAAGCAGTTGTAATCTGCAGATCAAAATGCCAATCTAGTTTTTGCTCTGTTCTACCGTGGGGTGTCACCTTCCTTCTTATCAAGAGTGTCATGAGAAATGCACCACCTCTTATGAATTCTTGATTTAGTGATACTTTTTGCCATCATTGTTCATTCCTCAGTTACGTGTTGTTGTAACCGGAATGCCGACAAGTGAACTGTGATGTGCGAAATCAATACTGCGAGCAACTTGTTGCTTGGTAGTTAATGGACAATACTCTCACTCTTAGCGTGTTGGTTGTTTAACCATCACCCTAAGGTTGATCGTGCCACCTAGTCCATTTTCCCTGGTGCACCCTTCGATCAATGAGTTAGGTTTATTCAAACCCTTGCTCTATTGATCATATCGTCTTGCCCTGAAAAGCAAGACTGTTCTCGAGCTTAGTAACATATCGGTGGTTCGTGATGTTCCGAATATCTTCTCGGAAGTATTACCAGGTTGTCACATGACTGCTATGTTGAGTTCGTGATCATGTTGGTTTTCCTCCAAACCACCCATTCTTCAAGAATCTATGCCGGATACCCCTGAGCTAGTTGGTTAAGCTGGACAACAACTTGGAGAGTTGGAAGATAAAAGCTTGTCCTACTTAGTTCATTTTAAGGGGTATCTTGTATGTGTGTTGAAGAAAGTTGATATTTTCTTCGATTGACCCTCGTGATCAGTTAATGGACCTATCATTTTATCCAACCTTTGATGTGAGTATGGGCTATCATCAAATCAGACCGAAACCAACGATATTCGTAATGTTGTCTTACTCGTGGTTGATCCCTCGAGCATACGCCGTTATATCTTTTGGGTCTGACCAATGCTATCACTTGTTCACATAATTATGGAACTCCGTCTTCATGGAAACCTGGATGAATTGTTGTTGAGCCCATCGACAACATCCTTATCTTCTCCATGATTCTGTTGGACATTAAGCTAGTGTTGGGAACTTTGTAAACAATTCCTTCGAGTTCCATCCCTGAGGTATATGTTTGGATGAGAGAAGTCACTTCCTCTAATTCACGTGTATCTAATGTAAGTTGTCGCCGTGAATTCGAGAAAGTTTGTTTTTGCCTCCTTTGGAATCATCCCAAGTCAGTCACGCATGTGCGAAGTATTCTATGGTTTGATAGACTGATCATCTCCATTCCATATGTATTCCTAGCACACAAAGCCAATGATTGATTTGTTCAAGGATAAGAAGTTCAAATGCTATTCCCGAAGGGCCCAGACGGACATGCACAAGGCTTTGTTATCTTCAATGATGGTTCCCAACCAGAACTCGGTAGTGTTTCATCATAAGACCACTATGTGGTCATGCTTGTCTATGACAGTGTGTCCACATGTGTGTGACAGAACCAGCTCATGTCTTGGAGCTTGCTATCATAGTTCATCTCCCGAGAATCTCGCAACGCCATCTCGTCGATTTGTGTTGCAAACTTTCATTTTTCTAGACTTGACGAGTCTGGAATATTCTGACACCAACCAGATCTGAATCTCAGGCAGACTTAATGGTTGGAACGTTTCCCAAGAACTATAGTGTTGGTCTGTCTGTAACCCGGTAAAGTGGATGTCGTGGCCAACACACCCAGTCGGAAGATCCATTATTGTAGTATCTTGATTGAGGAAGTTGGCCACCTCCCCATAAGGACTTCGTAGGATTTACCCCCTAGTTGTGCCTTATGATTTTTGGTGTTCCCGAAGTCCGACCTTTTACTTGATGTTCTAGATATCGAACCATATCTATGAATGGGTTACACTAGCACATCAAGGAGAACATTAGAAGTGGAGTGCTAAATGTCTCTCGGTCAATCATCCAGATTTTGTCCCCTTGTCCCCGCCAAGGTGAAATCTGAGAAGGTGTTATCTTCCTTTGCATCTGCATCTTCCACGGGTATTCATCATGGTAGTATGTTGTGTTGTCAGGATCCTTGTCACGGATGTTGGTAAAACCTTGATGAATATGGAAATGCTCAAGTTCTTGAGGGCATGCCCAGACACTAGGTTATATCCTCGGTATCGATTGGAATGTGCCTTCTGTTTGTCAAGTTGTCTTATAACTCTAGTTTCCTTTCCAAACTGCGTATGCCATTCTTTCAAACTTCTCCAAATGATCGATTGTAATTTGCCTTAAGCTGGTATAAAGAGTTTCAATGATCTGTGAATCAAAGGTAATTCTTTTTGCCACTTAAGGGATGATTCTACGAGTCACCTCCTCTAAGATGTCTCGTTATGGTATCATGGCAATCCAACTCCTCGCTACGTTGTCAACTGTTCACCACCTTTTTAAGTATGAAATTGTTGTCTACCTAGTGAACCTTCCTCATCTGTTTCACCCCATCCCTTTGGATGTTTGCTTCGTGTCTCAGCCCACGAGATGTATTAATGTCTCACTCCGTGAGTTGATCCTGAGTTGCTCGGTCTTCGATAAGATCAATCCTGCTAGAGTTTTCCCTTTCCTCTCTTTGTCATGTTAGTTGGAGTTCTCAAAGCAAGACGTCGAGACAAAGATGGTGATCGAATAAACGCCCCTATGAAGTGCAACCTGGATCGTGAAGATTGTGTAAGTTTGCGTTCCCCCTTCATCTTACCCTATGCTTGAATCTCGGGACGAGATTTTTGCTTAGTGGGGGTGAGTTGTCACATCCCTAGAATTTGGTTGTAGTGTCAGGACCCCGGCTCAATGCCACACCGATCTAGCATGTAACACATCATATCACTTTGCGTCCTCACGCACGGTATTCCCACGGGTGCCACCTTACCTGGCCCGGGACCGTTTGCGCCTTTTGGCTCACGTATATGATAGTGTCGCTAGCATCCATATGACAAAGAACCCGGGCTGACATGGCTAGTCGTGAACCCAAAGTGGCACTAACTTACAGGGACAGGCATCCGTGACCCAGCATCGAACGTGTCGGTCATCAGCGAGTGAATCCAGGCTGTAGCACTGGGCTAGCAGGACTCCGGTGAACCGGGCTGTAGCGGGCTAACAGGACTCCGGTATTCATCGCGTGACATTTCCCCGAAAGGACAGACACAGGAACGAAGAAGGACACATGCCGGCCAGCCTAAGTGTTCCGGAGCAGTAGCAAGCTAACATGGCTCAGTGGAAACACTAGGAGACATTTCCCGGTAAGAGAGGCTACTAAGGATAAACAACTAGATAGTCAGATCCCACACATACCAAGCATTTCAATAACATACACACAATATGCTCGATATGTGCAAATACAACATGGCATCACAACATGACTCTACAACTCAAGTAATTTATTCAATAGGCTCCGAGGAGCGAGATATTACAAACAGGGGTCTCATGACCCAACAATCAGAGCATACAAGTCAAAGCACAAGCGGAAGCTATCATGTCTGAGTACAGACATCTATAAATGAAAAGGGCTGAGAAGCCTGACTATTTATCAGATCCTGCCGAGGGCACAAGATCGTAGCTGAGGTAACAAGCTAAACGTCGAAGTCCACGCGGAACTACTAGTGAGACTGAAGTCTCTCTGCACAAAACATAAAATAGGCAAACGTGAGTACAAATGTACCCAGCAAGACTTACATCAGAACTAACTACATATGCATCATTATCAACAAAGGGATGGTGGGGTTTAACTGCAGCAAGCCATCTTTGACTCGGTGGCTATCCTGAACTACGACTGCAAGTAACTCTTTTGAGGTGGCGCACATGAGTCCACATATTCACCATATCAATACACCACTATGGATCCGCTCCCGTCTCCCTACGAGAACGCCATCCGTAGCACTCACGCTTATCTTGCGTATTTTAGAGTATCCACTTTCACTTGTCTATGAACTGATATAAGCAACCCAGAAGTCCTTTTCCGCGGACACGGCTATTCGAATAGATGATGTTAACCCTGCAGGGGTGTACTTCTTCATACATGTTTCCACCACTTAGCGTCTGCACACGACATGTGCTCGGCAGACTTCAAGCGAAAGCCGACGTGGGTGTAGACCACGACCTACCTAAACACTCAAGTCTCTAGTCCAGGTTTATCGCCTATTCGGGTTCCATCCATGAGGAGATCCGGCCGGAGTTTCGCTCACAGCCCCAAACGATGTGAACAGGGTTCCGTGACACCAAACGGGCGCCCGGTTTACCCGGCCACGTGCCTACCGCATCACAGCCCACCCCTACGGTCAGCGCTCTCCACGGCCTCCAGCATACTACAAACACCAGAAACTACTTGCAACTCCTGGACAGAGGACAAGGGTGAATAAGAAGTCGAGCGGGGTCATATTTCAGGGCCCAATGTATGGTAGTAGCTGAATCATGGATCACAAACACAGAACTCAGTTCCTGAGGACGGCTGCAATGAGACAACCCACCATGCACTCCTACATGGCCTCTCACCGCTACCTTTACCAAATCGTGTTCACACACTTAGCTCACACACAGTAGGACATGTTCACACGCCTCTGATTCATCCCCGATGAATCAGACCTGACTCAACTCTAAGCAGTAGCAGGCATGACAAACAAACATGAATGAGTAGGCACAACAGGGCTCAAACAACTCCTACTCATGCTAGTGGGTTTCATCTATTTACTGTGGCAATGACAGGTCATGCAGAGGATAAAGGGGTTCAACTACCGCAGCAAGTAACAGTTGAATCGTTGTTGTCCTAATGCAGTAAAAGAGAGCAGGAGCGAGAGAGTGGGATTTTATCGGAATGAACAAGGGGGGGTTTTGCTTGCCTGGCACTTCTGAAGATAGCATTGAGTCTTCATCAGTGTCAACGATCACATCATCGGTATCACGTCTATCGAGAGGGGACAAATACCGGCAACACAGAAGGAAACACAATCAATGCAATGCACAATATGATGCATGATCATGACATGGCAAAATGAATGTGTTTTGGGCTAATGCATCTAGCAACAAGTTAAATGGAGTTGGTTTGAACCCTAGGTTCAAATTCAAACTCCACATGTGATTATTTAAATGCTATTAATGTGATTTGTGCTAAACAGCATATATAAGTTGTTCTAACATGCATGAAAATGGTACAGATGGATTCCTTGAATTTTTCTGATAATTTTTCATATATAAATTATTTAATTTGGAGTTACGGTTAATTTTCTATGATTTATTGAAGTTTAGGGCATTTTCTGAATATAAATAAATCCAGAAAGCATTACTGCGTCATACTGACGTCATGATGACGTCAGCAGGTCAACGTGGCATGGTTCGGTCAACCCCTGACCTGTGGGTCCCATCCGTCAGTGACTAACCTAACTAATCTAATTTAGTTAGCGGCCTGGGGCCCATTGTCAGTGTCTATTAAACTAACTAATATTTAGTTAACGCTAATCCTAGCCTAATTAACAGGCCGGCCCCACATGTCATGGACACAGGGGGGGGGTCCCGCCGTGGTCAAAGTGGGTCAAACCCACCGGCGGCTTGACGCCGGCGAGGCCAGCCGCGGTGGCGAGCCTCGGGTTTGCGTCTCCGGCGACCAAACGGCCGGCCGAGTGCACGCGCGGGGAGCTGGGGCTCGCCCGCATCCAGGGAGGCTTGCGGCAGCAGCGGGGACGGCCGGAGCTCGCCGGAAACGAGCTCGAGGCGGCGCCGGCGTTCGGTTGTTTCTGGCTACGGGGCTGCTGTGGCCGTGGTATCGCGTTCGTGGCACCTACAGCAGCTACGCGAGGCAGTGAGCATGTTGGACACGACGGCCGGACCAAGTGGTCGCCGGTGTCGTGTCGGCGGTGAGTGCAAGCGGCGACGCAGTCGGGCGAAAGGGGCGAGGCGGCTACGGCGTGCCAGAGAGGGAACGGAGAGGGGGAAAAGGTTCGGTGGCTCACGGCGGTTGCAGCGGACGTCGAAGCAGGCTCGGGGAAGGCCGGACGGCGACGAGTCGATGATGGGGATCCGCGGCGGCCGGCGATGAAGAAGAGGCCGGTGACGGTGTTTTGAGGCATCCGGCGTCGAGTGAGTCGACGGGGAGGACGAGGAGGTCGAAACGGAGGCCATGAACACGTCGGCGAGGCGGGGGAGGGCCTGTGGCCGCGGTGGTTCTAGTCGGCGGCGACGGCTGCATTCGGTGGTTGCGCGCGAGGGAGCCAGAGGAGGAGAGGAGCTCGGGGAAAG
>NC_057807.1:181316409-181317603 GCF_018294505.1 Triticum aestivum | reverse complement strand
GTTTCTGGCTACGGGGCTGCTGCGGCCGTGGTATCGCGTTCGTGGCACCTACAGCAGCTACGCGAGGCAGCGAGCATGTTGGACACGACGCCCGGACCAAATGGTCGCCGGAGTCGTGTCGGCGGTGAGTGCAGGCGGCGACGCAGTCGGGCGAAAGGGGCGAGGCGGCTACGGCGTGCCAGAGAGGGAACGGAGAGGGGGAAAAGGTTCGGTGGCTCACGGCGGTTGCAGCGGACGTCGAAGCAGGCTCGGGGAAGGCCGGACGGCGACGAGTCGATGATGGGGATCCGCGGCGGCCGGCGATGAAGAAGAGGCCGGTGACGGTGTTTTGAGGCATCCGGCGTCGAGTGAGTCGACGGGGAGGACGAGGAGGTCGAAACGGAGGCCATGAACACGTCGGCGAGGCGGGGGAGGGCCTGTGGCCGCGGTGGTTCTAGTCGGCGGCGACGGCTGCATTCGGTGGTTGCGCGCGAGGGAGCCAGAGGAGGAGAGGAGCTCGGGGAAAGAATGAGAGGGGTCCGAGGGGTTGCGTGGCCGTCTCCGTGGCGCTGGAAGGGCCTCGAGGGCGTGAGGCAGGCAGGGAGGAGGCCACAGCGTCGCCAGCGCTCGCCACCGAGCTGCTTCGGGGCGAGGGGAGGAAGACGACAGGGGGAGGTGGGCTGGCCAGGTGGCCGGGCTGCTAGCTGGGCCGGCCAGGTGAGGCCCAGGTGGGCTTGGTAGGCGCCAGGTAACTTACTTCTCTCTCTCTCTCTCTTATTTTTATTGTTTTCTATTTTCTGTAGTTTGTTTTGATTTAGTTTTAATACTAAATCAATTTGTTACCTTATGCCAATTTTTGTAGGAACTAATGACATTATTCCAGAGCTCCCCAACAAGTGGCATAATTTTTGGACATATATTAATATATATAACTAATATATTTCCAATGCAAGTATTTATGCATTAATTCCAAATGCCCAAAATAAATACTTATGGGCTCCTAAAAATATTGGTTTGATTCTTATCTCTGTCCAATATTTTCAGAGAGCAACATGAGCATTTTCTTGGACCTTTTTGGAGCAATTTTTATTTGGGTCATTTCCAAAAATGATTCTGAGGGTTTCACAAATCCCCATTTCAAATTTAAATGGAATTTAAACATGATGCACACATGACTAGCTAGCATAGGTCAGGCCAGAACTAGGGATGTGACAA
>NC_057807.1:181316072-181316399 GCF_018294505.1 Triticum aestivum | reverse complement strand
GTCTCCGTGGCGTCGCGAGGGAGTCGGGGAGGCTGCCACGGCGAAGCAGGAGGTGGAGGCCTCCGCGTGCGCGCGTGCGTGCGGTGTCTGTCCTCCTGGCAAAGGAGGAAGATGACAAGGGGGGGGGGGAAGGAGGTGGGCTGGGCCGGCCAGATGGGCTGGCCAGCTGGGCCGGCTACAGGTAAGTGGCCCAGGTAGGCTTCACTCTTTTTATTTTTTTTTCTGTTCTGTTTTCTTTTATTTAATTCTTTTGCCACTGTTTTGAATTAAAAATAATAATTCAAACAATGCCAAAGCTCCTCTGAATATTTTATATTGCTAGATGGA
>NC_057807.1:181196452-181316062 GCF_018294505.1 Triticum aestivum | reverse complement strand
AGCCAGAGGAGGAGAGGAGCTCGGGGAAAGAATGAGAGGGGTCCGAGTGGTTGCGTGGCCGTCTCCGTGGCGTCGCGAGGGAGTCGGGGAGGCTGCCACGGCGAAGCAGGAGGTGGAGGCCTCCGCGTGCGCGCGTGCGTGCGGTGTCTGTCCTCCTGGCAAAGGAGGAAGATGACAAGGGGGGGGGGAAGGAGGTGGGCTGGGCCGGCTACAGGTAAGTGGCCCAGGTAGGCTTCACTCTTTTTATTTTTTTTCTATTCTGTTTTCTTTTATTTAATTCTTTTGCCACTGTTTTGAATTAAAAATAATAATTCAAACAATGCCAAAGCTCCTCTGAATATTTTATATTGCTAGATGGACTTTTCCAAAAGCTTATAAAATATTTCAGGGGGTATTTGAAATTATATCCTAATTATATGAATATAATTCAAATTCAAATAGCTAATGAATTAAATCCAAAATCCCAAAAATAATTCCTTAAAAATGTTCAATATTTCGGTTGGGACCAGAACCCTTACCAAAAATTATCAAACATTTAAGAAGAGCCTTTTGGAGCAATGAATGAGATTTCTAGGGTTTTTGCCCCTCTTTTAATTAGGGTTTGGAGGCTTCCAATATTCCTCAATTCAAGTTTCAAAAATATAGACATGATGCACACATGAAGCTAGCCTAGAGCATTACCAGAAGCTAGGGATGTGACAACTCACCCCCACTAAACAAGAATCTCGTCTCGAGATTCAAGCGTAGGGTAAGGTGAAGGGTAACGCAGACTAGTATAATCTTCACGATCCAGGGTGCACTTCAGTTGAACGTTGATTCATTCACCATCATTGTCTCGAAGTCTTGCTCTGAGAACTTCAGCTAATCCTGACAAGAAGAGGAAAGGAAACTCTAGAAGGATCGGTCTTCTCGAAGGTCGAACAACTCAAGAGTAACTCTCGGGATGAGACATGGCAACATCTCTTGAGCTGAGAGATGAAGCACAGATCTGAAGAAATGGAGTGAGACAGATGACGAGGGTTCACTAGGTAGACAACAACTTCACGCTTAAGGTGGTAATCGGTTGTCAACGTAGCGAGGAGTTGAATTGCCACGATACCATAACGATGCACCTTACGGAAGGTGACTCGTAGATATATCCCCTTAAGTGGCAAAAAGAATTACCTTTGATTCAAAGATCATTGAAACTCTTTATACCAGCCTAAGGCAATTCTCGAGCGATCGTTTGGAGGGGGTCGGTAGAATGGCATACTCGGACTTGGATGATGTGGATTACCTTGTTGAAGACAACGCAATGGATGATTTTTGCTTATCACCGGAAATGGAAGAGACCCATGGTAGAATGGCACAATGGCGGTGCAAGCTGGGAACAAAATGCAAATGCTGGGAATGATTCTGGTAACTGTGGAGGAGCTCAGCAGTAGAGAGTTATTCCATTATTGAAATGGTTATAGCATAACCGAGGAAGTTGAGAGCAAACCTAGTTAGTGTCGACGGTAACACCTAACGCTTGTGCGTGCTCTCAAGAACTTAAGCATTTCCATATTCATCAGTATTCTACCAATATCCGTGTCAAGGATTCTGGCAACACAACTTACTACCATGATGAATGAGGAAGGATGATGCAGATGCAAAGGAAGATAACACTTTCTCAGATTTCACCTTAGCGAGGCCAAGGAAACAAAATCTGGACGATCGACCGAGAGACATTTAGCACTCCGCTTCTAATGTTCTCCTTGATGTGCTAGTGTAACCCATTCATAGAAATGGTTTGATATCTAGAACATCAAGTAAAAAGGTCGGACTTTGGGAGCACAAGAATCCATAAGGAACAACTAGGGAGGTAAATCCTACGAAATCCTTATGGGGAGGTGGCCAACTTCCTCAATCAAGATACTACAATAATAGGTCTACCGGATGGGTGTGTTGGCCACGACATCCACCTTACCGGTTATCGAGAGACCAATATTATAGTTCTTGGGAAATGTTCCAACCATCATATCTGCCTGAGATTCAGATCTGGTTGGTGTTAGGATATTCCAGACTCATCGAGTCTAGGAAGAAAAATGAAAGTTTGCAACACAATTCGACGAGATGACGTTGCGAGATTCTCGGGAAATGAACTACGATAGCAAGCTCCAAAACATGAGCTGGTTCTGCTACAAACATGTGAACACGTTGTCCAAGACAAGCATGACCACAAAGTAGTCTTATAATAAAACACTACCGAGTTCAGGAGGGGGAACCATCAGCGAGGATATCGAAGTTTTGTACAAATCCGTCTGGTACCTTCGGGACTAGCACTTAAAACTTATTAATCTTGAACAAATCAATCAGTGGCTTGGTGTGCTAGGGACCCATATAGAATGGAGGTTGCAAGTCTCCGAACCACAGAATACTTCGCACGTATGCATGACTGATTTGGGATGATTCCAAAGGAAACAACATTGACTTTCTCGAATCCACGGCGGCAACTTGCATCAAATGCACATGGACTGGAGGAAGTCACTTCTTACATCCGAACATTTGCTCCATGAACTAGCATGAAGAAATTCTTTCAAAAGTTTCCAACACTAACTTAATGTTCAACAAAATCATGGAGGGAATAAGGATGTTGTCAATGGGCTCAACAACAATTCATCCGGGTTTCCTTTTAAAAGGAATTCCATAGTTAAGTGAACAAGTGATAGCAGTGGTCAGACCAAAGATGTAAGGGTGTATGCTCGAGGGATCAACCACGAGTAAGACAACATTACGAGCATCGTTGGTACTGATTTGATTTGACGATAGCCCACACTCAAATCAAAGGATTGATAAGACAATAGGTCCAGCAACTGATCACAGGGACCAATCGATGAAGATATCATCTTTCTTCAACACACACTACACAAGAATACCCCTTTGGAACGAACTAAGTCAGGCAAGCTTTTACCTTCCAACTCTCCAAGTTGTTGTCTAGCTTAACCAACTAGCTCAGGGATATCCAACACAGATTCTTGGAGAAGGGTGGTTCACAAGAAACCAACTTGATCACGAGCTCAACACAGCGGTCAGGTGACAACCTGGTAATACTTCCGAGAAGATCTTCGGAAAATCACGAACCACCGATATATTACTAGGCTCGAAAACAATCTTGCCTTTGAGGGCAAGACGATATGATCAAATGAGTGAGGACTTGACAAGATCCTAACTCATCAATCGAAGGGTGCACCGAAATAAGGACTAGGTAGCACGATCAGTCTTAGAAGGATGATTCAAAAACCAACACGCTAAGAATGAGGTTATCGTCCATTTAACTACCAAGCAACGAGGTTGCTGGGAGTATTGATTTCACACATCACAATTCATTTGTCGGTATTCCGGTTGCATCAACACGAGGGCCGAGGAATGACTAATGATGGTGAGAAGTATCACTACGTCAAAATTCATGAGAGTTGGTGCAGTTCTCATGACAATTCTGACATAAAGGGGGTAATACTCCAAGGTAGAACAAAACCAAAAGCTGGATTGGCAGTTGATCTGCGGAATACAATTGTTTTGACCCAATCCTAGATATGGAAGAGGTACTGGAGTTTGTTTCTCCTAGTCATTCCGCGATAGAATGGCTTGACGGACTACAAGAGTAATAGGCATCGATGAACGAATGCACACATAATCTTGACTATCAATTGATAGACGAGGGTCAGAAGACAACTAAAGAGGGACAACTCAAAGGAACATATAATTTTCTGAGTTGTGGGTGCATGGTTTAGCATGTCGAACGAATTCCACATATTTCTTCCGGATAACCCATGCAGAAAGGTAGAACTGGCAGAGTCACAATGTAGAATCGAGAACCCATCGAGAGCACTCTGATTGTGATCTTTCGATCAGCGAGGAACATCTGCCATAAGCGGTTCATAGTATTTGGAAGAAAAGAATACCACGAACTCCGAGGACTAGCGCAAAGTTACTAATATCCTGAAGGAACTAGCAAACACTATCAACATGAAGTAAGTAGAGTGGATCTCGGGTTCAGAACCCAGGAATAGAATACCTACTAACTAAATGGCATCACGGGATGCTTTCGATAATGACGGCCAGAATCATCACACTGGAACACAATCATGGCTAAATTACTAGATGACTCCCTAAACACCTAGGGCCATAATAGAAACTCCAACATAATGTCAAGGCAATAGGATACCTCAACTCAACAATTAGTGTGATTGAGCTGGCATAAAGGAGCATCGAAACCAGAGGAAAAGGATTTTGCAAATGCATCAGACTATTTAGAAACCTAGAATGACTCGGACAGCATAACGGCTGTAAATGCTCAGAAAAGATTTGAGACATTCACAAAAATGGTGGCATAACCACTCAGAAGCACAATATCAAGGTCTCGAGATCAACAGTTAACATACAGAAGTAGAAACTGAACTCAAGCTTAGAACCATCAATCCTACAAGTCTGCAGATTAGTAACACGTGATCCTGATAGAAAGAAGAGATAGCCTAGTTCTTAATCCCCGTAGAAGAGAAGATGATGACTCAGATCAGAAGGCCATGAGGTATAAGGAGTAAAAAGAGCCTTACGTTCCATCCCACAATCAATTCCCTTATATAACTAAAGAATTTCTAGACTCAACTTCGACCAGTTTGGCTTGGTAATCCTACAGGCAGTCAAGCTCTGATACCAACGCTGTCAGGACCCCGGCTCAATGCCACAACGATCTAGCATGTAACACATCATATCACTTTGCGGCCTCACGCACGGTATTCCCATGGGTGCCACCTTACCTGGCCCGGGACCGTTTGCGCCTTTTGGCTCACGTATATGATAGTGTCGCTAGCATCCATATGACAAAGAACCCGGGCTGACATGGCTAGTCGTGAACCCAAAGTGGCACTAACTTACAGGGACAGGCATCCGTGACCCAGCATCGAACATGTCGGTCATCAGCGAGTGAATCCAGGCTGTAGCACTGGGCTAGCAGGACTCCGGTGAACCGGGCTGTAGCGGGCTAACAGGACTCCGGTATTCATCGCGTGACATTTCCCCGAAAGGACAGACACAGGAACGAAGAAGGACACATGCCGGCCAGCCTAAGTGTTCCGGAGCAGTAGCAAGCTACCATGGCTCAGTGGAAACACTAGGAGACATTTCCCGGTAAGAGAGGCTACTAAGGATAAACAACTAGATAGTCAGATCCCACACATACCAAGCATTTCAATAACATACACACAATATGCTCGATATGTGCAAATACAACATGGCATCACAACATGACTCTACAACTCAAGTAATTTATTCAATAGGCTCCGAGGAGCGAGATATTACAAACAGGGGTCTCATGACCCAACAATCAGAGCATACAAGTCAAAGCACAAGCGGAAGCTATCATGTCTGAGTACAGACATCTATAAATGAAAAGGGCTGAGAAGCCTGACTATTTATCAGATCCTGCCGAGGGCACAAGATCGTAGCTGAGGTAACAAGCTAAACGTCGAAGTCCACGCGGAACTACTAGTGAGAATGAAGTCTCTCTGCACAAAACATAAAATAGGCAAACGTGAGTACAAATGTACCCAGCAAGACTTACATCAGAACTAACTACATATGCATCATTATCAACAAAGGGATGGTGGGGTTTAACTGCAGCAAGCCAGCTTTGACTCGGTGGCTATCCTGAACTACGACTGCAAGTAACTCTTTTGAGGTGGTGCACACGAGTCCACATATTCACCATATCAATACACCACTATGGATCCGCTCCCGTCTCCCTACGAGAACGCCATCCATAGCACTCACGCTTATCTTGCGTATTTTAGAGTATCCACTTTCACTTGTCTATGAACTAATATAAGCAACCCAGAAGTCCTTTTCCGCGGACACGGCTATTCGAATAGATGATGTTAACCCTGCAGGGGTGTACTTCTTCATACATGTTTCCACCACTTAGCGTCTGCACACGACATGTGCTCGGCAGACTTCAAGCGAAAGCCGACGTGGGTGTAGACCACGACCTACCTAAACACTCAAGTCTCTAGTCCAGGTTTATCGCCTATTCGGGTTCCATCCATGAGGAGATCCGGCCGGAGTTTCGCTCACAGCCCCAAACGATGTGAACAGGGTTCCGTGACACCAAACGGGCGCCCGGTTTACCCGGCCACGTGCCTACCGCATCACAGCCCACCCCTACGGTTAGCGCTGTCCATGGCCTCCAGCATACTACAAACACCAGAAACTACTTGCAACTCCTGGACAGAGGACAAGGGTGAATAAGAAGTCGAGCGGGGTCATATTTCAGGGCCCAATGTATGGTAGTAGCTGAATCATGGATCACAAACACAGAACTCAGTTCCTGAGGACGGCTGCAATGAGACAACCCACCATGCACTCCTACATGGCCTCTCACCGCTACCTTTACCAAATCGTGTTCACACACTTAGCTCACACACAGTAGGACATGTTCACACGCCTCTGATTCATCCCCGATGAATCAGACCTGACTCAACTCTAAGCAGTAGCAGGCATGACAAACAAACATGAATGAGTAGGCACAACAGGGCTCAAACAACTCCTACTCATGCTAGTGGGTTTCATCTATTTACTGTGGCAATGACAGGTCATGCAGAGGATAAAGGGGTTCAACTACCGCAGCAAGTAACAGTTGAATCGTTGTTGTCCTAATGCAGTAAAAGAGAGCAGGAGCGAGAGAGTGGGATTTTATCGGAATGAACAAGGGGGGGTTTTGCTTGCCTGGCACTTCTGAAGATAGCATTGAGTCTTCATCAGTGTCAACGATCACATCATCGGTATCACGTCTATCAAGAGGGGACAAATACCGGCAACACAGAAGGAAACACAATCAATGCAATGCACAATATGATGCATGATCATGACATGGCAAAATGAATGTGTTTTGGGCTAATGCATCTAGCAACAAGTTAAATGGAGTTGGTTTGAACCCTAGGTTCAAATTCAAACTCCACATGTGATTATTTAAATGCTATTAATGTGATTTGTGCTAAACAGCAGCTATAAGTTGTTCTAACATGCATGAAAATGGTACAGATGGATTCCTTGAATTTTTCTGATAATTTTTCATATATAAATTATTTAATTTGGAGTTACGGTTAATTTTATATGATTTATTGAAGTTTAGGGCATTTTTTGAATATAAATAAATCCAGAAAGCATTACTGCGTCATACTGACATCATGATGACGTCAGCAGGTCAACGTGGCACGGTTCGGTCAACCCCTGACCTGTGGGTCCCATCCGTCAGTGACTAACCTAACTAATCTAATTTAGTTAGCGGCCTGGGGCCCATTGTCAGTGTCTATTAAACTAACTAATATTTAGTTAACACTAATCCTAGCCTAATTAACAGGCCGGCCCCACATGTCATGGACACAGGGGGGGTCCCGCCGTGGTCAAAGTGGGTCAAACACACCGGCGGCTTGACGCCGGCGAGGCCAGCCGCGGTGGCGAGCCTCGGGTTTGCGTCTCCGGCGACCAAACGGCCGGCCGAGTGCACGCGCGGGGAGCTGGGGCTCGCCTGCATCCAGGGAGGCTTGCGGCAGCAGCGGGGACGGCCGGAGCTCGCCGGAAACGAGCTCGAGGCGGCGCCGGCGTTCGGTTGTTTCTGGCTACGGGGCTGCTGCGGCTGTGGTATCGCGTTCGTGGCACCTACAGCAGCTACGCGAGGCAGCGAGCATGTTGGACACGACGGCCGGACCAAGTGGTCGCCGGTGTCGTGTCGGCGGTGAGTGCAGGCGGCGACGCAGTCGGGCGAAAGGGGCGAGGCGGCTACGGCATGCCAGAGAGGGAACAGAGAGGGGGAAAAGGTTCGGTGGCTCACGGCGGTTGCAGCGGACGTCGAAGCAGGCTCGGGGAAGGCCGGACGGCGACGAGTCGATGATGGGGATCCGCGGCGGCCGGCGATGAAGAAGAGGCCGGTGACGGTGTTTTGAGGCATCCGGCGTCGAGTGAGTCGACGGGGAGGACGAGGAGGTCGAAACGAAGGCCATGAACACGTCGGCGAGGCGGGGGAGGGCCTGTGGCCGCGGTGGTTCTAGTCGGCGGCGACGGCTGCATTCGGTGGTTGCGCGCGAGGGAGCCAGAGGAGGAGAGGAGCTCGGGGAAAGAATGAGAGGGGTCCGAGGGGTTGCGTGGCTGTCTCCGTGGCGTCGCGAGGGAGTCGGGGAGGCTGCCACGGCGAAGCAGGAGGTGGAGGCCTCCGCGTGCGCGCGTGCGTGCGGTGTCTGTCCTCCTGGCAAAGGAGGAAGATGACAAGGGGGGGGGGGAAGGAGGTGGGCTGGGCCGGCCAGATGGGCTGGCCAGCTGGGCCGGCTACAGGTAAGTGGCCCAGGTAGGCTTCACTCTTTTTATTTTTTTTTCTGTTCTGTTTTCTTTTATTTAATTCTTTTGCCACTGTTTTGAATTAAAAATAATAATTCAAACAATGCCAAAGCTCCTCTGAATATTTTATATTGCTAGATGGACTTTTCCAAAAGCTTATAAAATATTTCAGGGGGTATTTGAAATTATATCCTAATTATATGAATATAATTCAAATTCAAATAGCTAATGAATTAAATCCAAAATCCCAAAAATAATTCCTTAAAAATGTTCAATATTTCGGTTGGGACCAGAACCCTTACCAAAAATTATCAAACATTTAAGAAGAGCCTTTTGGAGCAATGAATGAGATTTCTAGGGTTTTTGCCCCTCTTTTAATTAGGGTTTGGAGGCTTCCAATATTCCTCAATTCAAGTTTCAAAAATATAGACATGATGCACACATGAAGCTAGCCTAGAGCATTACCAGAAGCTAGGGATGTGACATGTAGATAGTGGCATTGCATCCATGCATCATGTTAAATTTGAAATGAAGTTGAAATGGGGATTGATCCAAACCCTAGCACCAAATGAATTCAACTAGGGTCTAAATAAAATCATTTTCACTGAACCCAAAATGCTCTTCTAAAATGTTCATCATCTTTGCCTTGGTCCAGAACCTCTCAAAAAAAAATGGTGCACATTTTACTAGGACAAGAGAGGGTCACTGAATTAAATCATATAATACTTGCATGTGGGCATTTAAATGCTATAGAATATTTTAAATGCCCAAATATTCATGAACTGAAATGTTTACTGTAGGTTATATCCCCAACAGTGGTCATGAGCAGTTTCATGAATTTTGGGATTGTTTTACTATTTTAATTAAAGCCACAAAGTTGCAGAATAATAAAAAACATGAAATAATAAAAAGAAAGTAACTTACCTGGCAAAGCCCACCTGGCCTGGTACTGTAGCAGCCCAGCTGGGCAAAGCCAGCCCAGCCCACCAGGGCTCCTCCCTGTCGTCTTCCACCTCCTGCCAGTAGGCAGGAGGGCGTGTGGCCGCCGTGCACGCACACGCGCCCCGGCCACCTCCTGCTTGCCGCTTCTCCCCGGACGAACCGGAGATGCCACGCACACCCCTGGCCCCTCTCTCACTCTCCCTGGACCTTTCTCCCTCCTCTGCTCTCTCTCGCGCAGCCCGAACGGGTTAGTCGCCACCGCCCGCCATAGTCGTGCCCACCGTCGACCCCTCGCCTCTCCGACGCGCCAAGAAGCTCCGCCGTCGACCCCTACGCCGTCTCCACCGAGCCACGTGACGGAAAGAGCCCTGGAGCGCCGTTCCCAACGTCTTCTTCCTCCTTGGGCCACCGAGATCACCGGCGACCTCCCGTCGTCACCAGCCCCTCCCCGAGTGCGCAGAGGCCTCCGTTCAACTCGCTGTGAGCTGCTGCGTTTTCCCCTCCTCCCCGAGCTCGTTCCTGTTCTATAGCCGCCGGTTCCACCGGAGCCGCGAGCTCGGCTCTGCCGGCCATGTCGCCGCCGTGGCCATCGTAACCTAGAGCTACAGCCGAGCGCACAGCCGTGCTCAGTGCTATGCCCGAAGACCAAAAACCCCTCCAGTTGCTCCTGCCGTGCACCGCAACACCGAAACTGCTGGGACCCGAACTCCGGCGCCGCTGCGAGCTCCATTCCGGTGAACTCCGGCCACCCCAGCTCGATCTTCTGCCACCTCTGGATGCGCGCGAAGCCCAGCAACCCATAGCCGCAAACCACGCCCGAAACCATCCCCTGTAGCGTTTTCCCGTGGCGTTTTTGTCGTCGGATTTGGTCACCGCCGGCGAAACTCCGGCGACTGCTGACATGGCACGGTCATTAGGACTAATCCCCACCATTAGCCACCTCACTGCCACTGACAGCGGACCCTATCGCTGGGTCAAACCCCGTCAGCACAGGTTTTGACCGGGGTTAATTAATGGGTCACTGACCAGTGGGCCCCACTAGTCAGGTTTGACTCCGGTCAGCCGCAGTTGACTTGCTGGCATCATGCTTACTCAATGCTGATGCAGTATTTGTTTTCTGGAATTAAAATAAATCAGAAATGATTTATAAATTCCAGAAAATGCCCAAAACTTCTAAAATTCATATAAATTCAACCGTAACTCCAAATGAAATAATTGATATATGAAAAATGATCAGAAAAATCCAATCTATCCATCTGTACCATTTTCATGCATGTTAGCATAACTTATGGCTGCTGTTTAGGCTAAATCATATAATGGCATTTAAACCTTCACATATGGAGTTTGAATTTGAACCTAGGTTCAAACCAACTTCATTTAAATTGTTGCTAGTTGCATTAGCTCAAACCATAGCATATTGCCATGTCATGATCATGCATCATATTGTTGCATTGCATTGATTGTGTTCTTCCTTGTTTGCCGGTATTTGTCCCCTCTCAGTAGACGTGGTTCCGACGATGTGATCGATGACACTGATGAAGAGCTATACTATCTTCAGAAGTGCCAGGCAAGCAAAACCCCCTTGTTCATTCCGATACAATCCCACTCTCTCGCTCCTGCTCTCTTTTACTGCATTAGGACAACGACGATTCAACTGTTACATGATGCGGTAGTTGAACCCCTTTCCTCTGCATGACCTGTCATTGCCATAGTAAATATATGAAACCCACTAGCATGAGTAGGAGTTGTTTGAGCCCTGTTGTGCCTACTCATTCATGCTTGTTTGTCATGCCTGCTACTGCTTAGGGTTGAGTCAGGTCTGATTCATCGGGGATGAATCAGAGGTGTGTGAACATGTCCTGATGTGTGTGAGCTAAGTGTGTGAACACGATTTGGTAAAGGTAGCAGTGAGAGGCCATGTAGGAGTAGATGGTGGGTTGTCTCATTGAAACCGTCCTTAGGAACTGAGTTCTGTGTTTGTGATCCATGAACAGTTACTACCACACATTGGGCTCCGGGCACTCCAAGCTCTCTCGACTTATTAATCAACTTGATCTCTGTCCAGGAGTTGCAACTAGTTTCTGGTGTTTGTAGGTAGTGTTAGTAGTCTACCAAGTGGCACCTGGTACAGGTGGGCTTGGGACAGACTAGGCACCGTGGCACGGTGTACCAAGCGTAGATCCACCCGTCGAGGTGGGCTTGGGAACCCTGCACACATCGTTTGGGGCCGTGAGCGACACCCCGACCGGATCTCCTTGTCGATGGAACCCGAATAGGCGATAAACCTGGACGAGAGACTTGTGTGGTTAGTCAGGTCGTGGCCGACAACCTCGCTGGGCTTCCGCTTGAAGGTTGCCGAGTACATGTCGTGTAAACGGCGGTAAGTGGTGAGAGCGTGTGTGAAGAAGTACACCCCTGCAGGGTTAATATGATCTATTCGAATAGCCGTGTCCGCGATAAAGGACTTCTGGGTTGCCTGTACAGTTCATAGACAAGTGAAAGTGGATACTCTAAAATACGCAAGATAAGCGTGAGTGCTATGGATGGCGTTCTTGTAGGGAGACGGGTGCTGATCCATAGTGGTGTATTGATATGGTGAATATGTGGACTCGTGTGCGCCACCTCAAAGAGTTACTTGCAGTCGTAGTTCAGGTTAGCCACGGAGTCAAAGCTGGCTTGCTGCAGTTAAACTCCACCACCCCCTTTGTTGATACTGATGCATATGTAGATAGTTCTGATGTAAGTCTTGCTGGGTACATTTGTACTCACGTTTGCCTATTTTATGTTTTTGCAGAGAGACTTCAGTCTCACTTGTAGTATCACGTGGACTTCGATGTTTAGCTTGTTACCTCAGCTACGATCTTGTGCCCTCGATAGGATCTGGTAGATAGTCAGGCTTTCCAACCTTTTTCATTTATAGTTGTCTGTACCCAGACATGTTGAGCTTCTGCTTGTGCTTTGACTTGTATGCTCTGAGTGTTGGGTCATGAGACCCATGTTTGTAATATCTTGCTCCTCGGAGCCTATTGAATAAAATAATTGAGTTGTAGAGTCATGTTGTGATGCCATGTTGTATTTGCACATATCGAGCATATTGTGTGTATGTTATTGAAATGCTTGGTATGTGTGGGATCTGACTATCTAGTTGTTTATCCTTAGTAGCCTCTCTTACCGGGAAATGTCTCCTTGTGCTTCCACTAAGCCATGGTAGCTTGCTACTGCTCCGAAACACTTAGGCTGGCCGGCATGTGTCCTTCTTCATTCATGTGTCTGTCCCTTCGGGGAAATGTCACGCGATGAATACCGGAGTCCTGTTAGCCCGCTACAGCCCGGTTCATCGGAGTCCTGCTAGCCCAGTGCTACAGCCTGGATTCACTCGCTGATGACCGACACATTTGATGTCGGGTCATGGATGCCTGTCCCCGTAAGTTTGTGCCACTTTGGGTTTACGACTAGCCATGTCAGCCCGGGCGCAGTATCCGTCTGGGGGCCAAGCTTGCTGCAGCCCCCCTCATCTGAATCCATGGGGATCTCCCCCCCATGAGCCCGGTATTGGTGGTCTTGCCTTGAGGCGCCTCCAGAACTATCTCTCCCTGGCCTGGTATCATCTGAGATAACACCTCGGTGTCATTCGCGGGCCGGGGAGTGGAGGCCGTCGGGATCGAATAGGTGTTCATATCTGACGAGCTCAAGGACCCATCCGAGGAGGATAAGTCGATGTGGGCTTTGCACGGACTGCACAAATACATTTTGACATGATAAAGAAGCCATAAATCTAAACATGCCAGAAGTACTATGGTATCCGGATACTTACGACTTCGCCAGGGGCTTGTCCCTGGGTAGCCACTCCTCGTCGCTGTAGGCGGCTATGGTGGAGTGGTCCGGAGGGAGGGCCCTTCCCTTCTTGGACCCTTCGGCCTCCCCAGAAGGGGCGGCCTTCCTTTTCTTCTCCCCCTCGGTTTGGGGGAGAGAGTTTTCCTTTTCCTCCTCCTCGTTGTCGTTGGAGGAGTGCGCCTCGGTGTCTTCGAATGATGAGTCTGACACCACCTTGCACCGGAGACTTTTTCTGGTCCCCGTGGCCTTCTTCTCCGGCACCTCACATGGCGTCGGAAACAGCATCTCCGTCAGGAGATCAGTTGCTGGATCTTCAGGCAACGGAGCCGGATAGTTGATCCACTCCGCCGTCGCCACATAATCCTGTTAAATCAGTATGATGGCTTAGATTCCTCTTACGAATATACTGAGGAAAGGCACATCTTGCGAAATATAGAATGCTTACCGAATTGGCGTGGCGCTTGGCGCTGAGTCCACGGTCCTCGGTGTTGGGAGGCGGAACTTCACTGGCCTTGAACAACACCTTCCAGACGTCTTTGTGCATCGTGTCGAAGAGCTCTCGCTGCGTCTGGTGTTGGGCCGCATCAAACTCCCACAGGTTGAATGCCCGTCTTTGACACGGGAGAATCCGGCGAAAGAGCATGACCTGGACCACGTTGACAAGCTTGATCTTCTTGCTTATCATATTTTTAACGCAGTTCTGGAGTCCGGTCAGCTCCGCGGGCACGCCCCAGGCTAAGCCCTTCTTCTTCCAGGAGGTGAGCCGCATGGGGATGCCGGATTGGAATTCGGGGGCCGCCACCCAGTTGGCGTCGCGCGGCTCGGTGATGTAGAACCACCCCAACTGCCACCCCTTTATGGTCTCCACATAGGAGCCCTCGAGCCAGGTGACGCTGGGCATCTTGCCCACCATAGCGCCTCCGCACTCCGCTTGCTGGCCAACCACTATCTTCAGCTTCACGTTGAAGATTTCCAGCCACAGACCAAAGTGCGGTTTGATGCGAAGGAAGGCCTCACACACGATGATAAACGCCGAGATGTTGAGGATAAAATTAGGGGCCACATCATAAGAATCTAACCCATAGTAAAACATGACCCGCAGACGAATGGCTGGAGGGGGAATCCCAATGCGCGGACGAAGTGGGCGAGGAACGCAACCCTCTCATGGGGTTGTGGAGTCGGAATGATCTGCCCTGCATCTGGGAGTCGATGCGCAATGTCTGCGGCCAAGTATCCGGCCTCCCAGAGCTTTGTAATGTCCTCCTCCTTGGTTGAGGAGGCCAACCACTTGCCTCCCGCTCCGGACATGTTTGGAATGGCTGTATGGAGAAGGTGAGAACTGGGGCGCTGGAGCTCGAGCGTGCGAGGATGGATGAACGGAGGAAGAAGAAGGCGTGGGTGAAAGAGGAGAATCCCTATCTCTTTATAAAGGCGGTAGAAACTATGCACCTCCCCACTCGCCCGTTAAAATCGCTTATTCCCCAAGCGCCATGATTGATGGCACGGTTGGGTTACCGATGCCCATATTGATGAGAATCCCGCGATAAGGGGACACGATCTCTGCTTCAACAAGACGTGTCAAGGAAACTGCCTCACATTACGTGCAGTAGATGGTTGTGAAAAATGGTTCGAATAATGACCAGACCGTGGCATGATGTCATGCTATAAGAAGCTATCAGCAGATTAGATTTGTGGAATATTGTACTCTCTACGGTGGTATGTGGAATTTGTTTTGCAGAGCCGGACATGATTCTCGTGTTCAAAATCTTCTATGGAGTATTCGGAGAAGGAACCCGCCTTGCAATGCCGAAGACATTCTGCGCGCCGGACTCACCGTCATTGAAGCCTGGTTCAGGGGCTACTAAGGGAGTCCTGGATTAAAGGGTCCTCGGACAGCCGGACTATATACTTTGGCCGGACTGTTGGACTATGAAGATACAAGATTGAAGACTTCGTCCCGTGTCCGGATGGGACTCTCCTTTGCATGGAAGGCAATCTTAGCAATTCGTATATGTAGATCTCCTTCTCTGTAACCAATTCTGTGTAACCCTAGCCCCCTCCGATGTCTATATAAACCAGAGGGTTTAGTCCGTAGGACAATAGCAATCATAATCATAGGCTAGCTTCTAGGGTTTAGCCTCTATGATCTCGTGGTAGATCAACTCTTGTAATACTCATATCATCAAGATAAATCAAGCAGGAAGTAGGGTATTACCTCCATCGAGAGGGGCCGAACCTGGGTAAAACATCGTGTCCTCTGCCAACTGTTACCATTAGCCTTAGACGCACAGTTTGGGATCCCCTACCTAAGATCCGCCGGTTTTGACACCGACACCGGTTCTTCCGGACGAGCACTTTAGTAGAGAAAGCCGAAAACTGACTGTCATGATGCGGCGAGAGCTGGTCAGCTATTCGAGAGGTCACAAAATTCTTACCGATTTCTTCCGCACTATGCGATAACTAATGCATCGTGCGATGGATCGGTTTTTATCCGATCAGGTGTTTTCTAATGCCCCAAGTTCGGTCTTCCGAACACTAGGGGCTGCTCCTACGTTTCTTTTGTCAAACTCGGCTAAGTGAGGGTGATAAAGCCTTATAGTCCGATTGCCTGGTTCGTTGCGCTAAACACCTCCTTTAAGGACCAAAAATCTGGAGTAAAGAGTGTTTAGATTCATCCCGAACACCCCCGTACTTCCTACGTGGGGGCAGAAGTTGACGACTCGCCAACTCTCAGCATTACTTTAAAAACGGCTGCACAGCAGGTAATAGTTCGAATAATAAGTATTATTTTATGTAACTTGTTTCATATTACAGCATAGGATAATATGCATCCATTCATGGGAAGATAATATCCTTGGAACACTGCTCCACCACAAGGCAGGATCCCTTCAGGACACTGTCATAATACAGCTCGGGCTTGCGGTGCTCTTTCCCTTAGGGCGGTCCCTCGGTCATTAGCTTCACAACATCCATCTTCGCCCAATACACCTTGGCGCGGGCAAAAGCCATTCACGCACCTTCGATGCAGACCGACCGCTTGGTGGCGTCCAGCCGAGGACATGCACTAACCAGGCGCTTCACGAGTCCGAAGTAGCTGCTGGGAATCGGTTCGGCAGGCCATTGCCGGATAATTAAATCCTTGAAGGCTAGTTCGGCCGCCCTATGCAGCTCGACCAGCTGCTTCAGCTGATCGATAAAGGGTACTGGTTATTCTGGCGCAAGATATTACGACCAGAACAACTTCTCTACAGAGCTCCCCTCTTCGGCTCGGTAGAATTGTTCGGTGTCAGATACGCTGCGCGGCAGATCCGCAAACACCCCTGGAGAACTCTGAATCCGGGTCAGTAAAGGAAATCTTTCCTTCTTGTATTTCTATGCATAATAAAGGCCTTACCCGCGGCGATCTTTTGGGCCTCCTGGATTTCCTGGAGTGCGCCTTGGGCTTCGGCCCGGGCATCATGTGCGGATTGGCAAGCCTTGGTAAGTTCGGACTCTTGGTCCTTTATACTCTGCTCCAAGGTCTCGCACTTCCCTATGGCTTCTTGGAGCTCTTGTTGAGCTTCAACGACCCGGGCCTCGTGGTTTTCACGAGTGGCCTGCTCCTTGGCCGCCCTTTTCTCGGCCTTGGCTACCGCCTTCTTAAGAGCCTCAACTTCGGTCGCCGCTCCTATTACATACCATGACATTTTTTCCAGTCAAAATAACCACTCACTTGTATTCAAATACAAACAACGTTATCCCGTACCTTGGTTATCCTCCAATTGCTTCTTTACTTGGCCGAGTTCCTTTTCGGCCCGCTCCAGTCTCTGCCTCAGTCCGGAGACCTCCGCAGTATGAGCGGTTGCAGTTAATAATGACGCCTGATCATTCACATGATATTTCCTAGTTAGTCTCCTACGAAAGGTATTTGATCCTCTGCCCGGCTTTCTTTTCGAAATACCGAACAGTGTATCAAGGTCTACTACCTGTATCATGACAATCTTTTAAGTTCATTACTTACCTCAAAGCCTGTTAGAAGGCTGGTGTAGGCTTCGGTCAGCCCGCTTTTGACGGACTGAACCTTCTCAATCACGGCACCCATAAGGGTATGGTGCTCTTCAATGATGGAGGCGCTTTGCAGCACCGCCAACAAAGTATCCGGCACCTCAGGGTGGACTGAGGTTGCCGGTTGAATAGGCGCACCACCTTCTGTTGAAGAAGGTTGCTGGCCTAACTTCGGAGCCGTATTGGTCTCCGGAGTTGTCTCTGGCTGGGGGCCGAATTCAGGATGGCCCCCGCCTTCAGCATCCATGGGGGTTTGCTCCCCCATGTGTCCGGTCACCGGGGTTTGGCCCTCCGGTGCCGCCTCGACGGTCTCCCGAGCTTCGCCCTAGCCTGGGCCCCTTTGGGACAACACCTCTATGTTGTCCATATCTTTGGGGGAGGAGGCCGTCGGGAGAGTCCCGCTGTTTTTATCACATCCGAGTCCAACGAATCTTCTAACGAAGATCGCCCGATATCGGACCCGGCCGGACTGCAGAATATGAGACTCGGTTCATTAATACTACGCAAAAGTGAGACTGGATATATAGAGATGTCCGGGTTTCTTTGTACTCACGATTTGGCCAGGGGCTTGACCCTGGGTTCCCACTACGGGCTGCTGTCGGCAACCGCGGTAGGCTCGTCTGGAAGGGATGCTTTCCCCTTTTTAGATGTTTCGGCCTCCAAACATGTGCAGGCCGTCCTCTTCTTTCTCCCCCTCACGGGGGGGGGGGGGGGATTGGCTTTCCTCTTCTTCTTCTTCTTCTTCTCCCTCTTCCTCGTCTTTTTCGGAGGAGGAGTGGGCCTCAGTGTCTTCGGACGCCACGTCCGAAGTGCCCTTACGACGAAGCCCGCCCCTGGTCTCCTTAGCCTCCTTCTGGGCCTTCTTCTTCGGCGCCTTGTATGGCACCTGGACCAGCATCTTCATCAGAAGTGGGCCAGCTTGTTCCTTAGGCAGTGGAGCTGGACAGTAGATCCGCTCTGCCTTCTCCGTCCAGGCCTGGGAGAATCATCGAGGAAATATTAGGTGTTTTTCCCAGGGTATACAAATAGAGGACACACCTTGACAACATATAAAGACTCACCGAACTTGCGGGCCAGGACGCTTTGTGCCCGCGATCCTCAGAGGTGTCCGGCCATGATTTGCCAAGCTTGAATAGCACCTTCCAGATGTCTTTGTGCATTGTGCCGAAGAACTCCAGCAAGGTTTGGTGCTTGGCCAGATCAAACTCCCATAGATGGCATGTCCAGCGTTGGCAAGGAAGGATTCGGCGAACCAGCATCACCTGGACCACATCGACAAGTTTGATATTCTTGTCCTTCATGCTCTTGATACGTGCTTGGAGTGTCGTCAGCCCACCGGACGAAGGCCAGTCTAGGCCCTTTTCGGGCCAAGACATGAGCTGCAGTGGGGCTCCGGATCGGAACTCAGGGGTGGAGTCCAATTTGGCGCCGCATGGCTCGGTGATATAGAACCACTATTGTTGCCAACCTTTGACGGACTTGTTGAATTTACCCGATGGCCATTTGACGTTGAGCATCTTGCTCACCATGGCTCTTCTGCACTCGGCGCGTTCGCCGCCGACCACCTTGGGCTTCACATTGAAGATCTTTAGCCACAACCTGAAGTGTGGCGGGATGCGAAGGAAGGCCTCACACACGATGATGAATGTCGAGATATTGAGGAAGGAATTGGGGGATAGATCATGGAAATCTATCTCGTAATAGTACATAAGGCCGCGAACGAATGGATGGAGGGGAAACCCCAGCCCGCAGACGAAGTGAGGGAGGAATACAACCCTCTCGTGGGGTTCTGGAGTAGGGACGATCTGTCCCGCCTCTGGGAGACGGTGTGCGATCTTCTTGGCCAGGCATCCGGCCTCTCGGAGCTTCTTGATATCCTTCTCCTGAACGGAGGAGGCCATCCACTTGTCGTGCGCTTCGGATCCGGACATGATTGGAGTGCTTTTTGGGCGGAAGAGCTGGGTGCTTGGGCGTTGGAGCTCAAGGATGAATGAGCAGAGGAAGAAGAGGGTGTGGGTGACAGATGTCAGGACCCCAATGTATGGTAGTAGCTGATTCTTAAATCACACATACAGATCTCAGTGCTTAAGGACGGCTTCAATGAAACAACCCACCGTGTACTCCTACATGGCCCCTCATCGATACCTTTACCAAATCGTGTTCAACACATCACTCTCATACTGACACGAGTATTTCACTCTAGCCCATCACCCAGATGAACCAGACATGACACGACTCTAAGCATAGCAAGGCATAGGAAGGTAGGAACAACACACATACATGGCTCAAACAACTCCTACACATGCTAGTGGGTTTCAACTAGTTACTGTGGCAATGACAGGTCATGCAGAGGAAATGGGTTCAACTACCGCAGCACACAGCAGTTTTAATCGCGTTGTCTTAATGCAGTATAAGAGAGCAGGAGAGAGAACATGGGATTGTATCGATATGATCAAACGGTTGGTTGCTTGCCTGATGGGTCGGTGCACTGGTATTTTTCTTCGTTGGGGTAATCACGGTACTCCTCGGGGGCAGAACCTGCCGCAGAGAACACCGATACACAACATCACCAAACAATATGCGACAATATGATGCATGCATGAGACATGGCATATATGAGTGTGTTGGGCTAATGCAACTAAGACCAGATGGGTTTGAACCATTTTGAACCAAAGATTCAATTTCCAAACTCATATATGATCTTAAATAGTGCTTTATCATGTTTTGCACTAAACATCAAGTTAACTTGTTTAATCATGCATGAAAACAGTACAGATGGATAGATTGGATTTTTCTGATCATTTTTCATATATAATTTGTTTGATTTGGAGCTACGGTTGAATTTATATGAATTTTTGAAGTTTATACTAATTTCTGGAATTTCCTGAATAATAATAAATCCAGAATTAATTACTGCGTCAGCACTGCGTCACGCTGACCTCAGCAGGTCAACAGACCCGGTCCAGGTCAAACCTGACGCGTGGGTCCAGGGTGTCAGTGCGATTATTTTAGTTAGAATTTAATTAAAACTAAACTGGGTTAATTAACAGGGCTGGGCCCCACCTGTCAGTGACTCAACGGAGTCAACCTGGGCCCACCCGTGGTCAAAGTCAAAGTCAGCGGTGCTGGCATTTAGTCGCCGGCGAGCCCGATGCGGCGACGGAAGTGGTTTTGGCTGTTCCGGCCACCAAATGGGTCGCGGAGGCCATCGGAGTGGAGCTGAGGGCGAGCCGTGGCTCTTGGTGGAGTCCGTTGGGGTCGGGGTGGCCGGAGTTGGCGCCGGCGGCGACCTTGGCGGCCACCGAAGTTCGGGTGGAGGCGAACTCGGGCTAGGGGGTGCAGTGAGGTGCGAGGAGTGCACGGTTGGGGAGTGCGATGGACACCGTGAAGTGGCCGGAGGATGGCCGGGAGCACGTCGGCGACGAGATCCGCGGCGGTGCGTGCGGGTGATCTTCGTGCGGTGGCTACACGGCTCGCGAATGAGAGAGGAAGGGTAGGAGGGGTAGGCTCACTGAGCACTAGTAGAGGCCACCGGCGGGGTCGGGGACGGACTGAGGCGGCGATGGTGTTGTAGGGGATCTCCGGCGACGGCAGACTCGGGCGAGGTTGATGCAGTGGACTCGGGCCGCACGAGCACGCGGGGCTCGGCTACCTCGACGAAGAGGACAGCGGCGGAGCTCCTGGACACGACGAGACGGAGCACGGGCGGCGGGGAGCGCGGCTACGACGATGGAGCGGTGGCGGTGGCATCGGCCATGGCTGGGGAGCGCGAGGGGGAGGAGCTGGAGAGGAGAGGGGGTGTCTGGGGGGTTCGGGGGAGAGAGGGGGAGTGATCCCCGATGTGGCGTGAAGAGGGGAGCGGCGAGGCGGCGAGCAGGTGCGTGGCACCCATGCGGTGCTCGCCGCCGAGCACCATGCCTGCCGAGCCAAGCAACTCGCTGGCGCGGCAGCTGGGCTGGGCCGGCAGGTGGGCCGGTTAGCGGCGCCAGGTAAGTCTTTCTGTTATTTTCCTTTTTCTATTTTTCTGCAACTTTGTTGAATTTTTTAAAATACCTAGAAAGTTCCAAAATTCACCAAACTGCTCCTGGTCCAATGTTGGAATATTTCCAACATGAAACATTTCAGTTTAGGAATATTTGAGCATTTGAATATTTTATATAATTTTAAATGCCCAAATTCAAATATTTATCATTTAATTCAAAGACCCTAAGATGACCTAGGAAATTGTGCATCATTTTTGGCAGAGGTTCTGAACCAAGACAAAAATGATGGGCATTTTAGAAGGGCATTTCAGGTTCATTGAAAAAGGTTTTAGTAAACCCTAGTTGGTTTCAGAGGGGGCTGGGGGTTCTGTCATCCCCATTTCAAGTTTCTGTTGAAAGAATAAAACATGATGCAACACTCCAATGCATGAACTAGCTAGGGTGTGACAACTCACCCCCACTCAAAAGAATCTCGTCCCGAGATTTAGGTTCCTCCGAGAAGAAGGCGGGATACTCGAGTCGAAGACGATCCTCCCTTTCCCAAGTTGCTTCATCCTCAGAATGGTGCGACCATTGAACTTTGAGAAACTTGATATTATGACGTCGAGTGGTACGCTCGGCCTGATCGAGGATACGAACGGGGTACTCTCGATACGTGAGATTATCTTGGAGATCAAGCGTTTCGTGGTCCACTCCACGGATAGGATCCGAGAAGCAACGCCTGAGTTGAGAAACGTGGAAGACATCGTGGACTCTGGAGAGATGCGGAGGTAATTCCAATTGGTAGGCAACTTCTCCTTGTTTAGCGAGAATGCGAAAAGGTCCAATGTAACGAGGAGCCAATTTGCCTTTGATACCGAAACGATGGGTTCCCTTCAGAGGAGTAACCCGAAGGTAAGCCTTCTCGTCAACCTCGAAAGTCATAGCCTTATGTTTTCGGTCATATTGACTCTTTTGACGAGATTGGGCTGTTTTCAACTTTTCACGAACGATGCGAACTTGCTCTTCTGCTTCCTGGATCATATCCGGGCCAAAGAATTGTCTTTCCCCGGTTTCTGACCAGTGAAGGGGTGTTCGACACCGTCGTCCATAGAGAACTTCAAAAGGGGCTTTACCCAAGCTAGATTGATAGCTGTTGTTATAAGCGAATTCGGCAAATGGAAGGCATTTCTCCCAATCCATTCCGAATGAGATAACAGAAGCTCGAAGCATGTCTTCTAGAATCTGGTTGACGCGTTCTACTTGACCACTTGATTGAGGGTGAAAAGCGGTGCTAAAGGAAAGGCGGGTTCCCATAGCATTTTGGAAACTTTCCCAAAATCGAGAGGTGAAAAGACTTCCTCGATCCGAGTTAATTTCCAAAGGAACACCATGGAGAGACACTATTCGGGAGATGTACAAGTCTGCTAACTGACTAGCAGTTATACTCTCACGAACAGGTAGGAAATGGGCCACTTTGGAAAGACCATCAATAACGACGAAGATAGCATTATTCCCTCTCTTGGTCTTGGGAAAACCGGTGATGAAGTCCATACCAATTTTATCCCATTTCCATTCAGGAATAGCTAGGGGTTGAAGGGTGCCAGCAGGCCATTGATGTTCTGCTTTTACATGACGGCAGACGTCGCAGCTAGCAACAAACTGAGCAATGTCTCTCTTCATCCTAGTCCACCAGAATCTCTGGCGTAGATCCTGATACATCTTAGTGCTACCGGGATGAATGGTGAGAGGAGATTCATGAGCTTCCTTAAGGATCAACTGCCGTAGTTGTCGGTTCTTGGGAACCACGAGACGGTTCCCAAAGTATACAACACCATGATCATTTGTGGAGAAACATTTAGCATCTCCGCTAGCGATGTTCTCCTTGATCCGGGATATTCCTTTATCTCGTTTTTGGGCAGCGGTGATTTGATCCGTAGGAGTAGGTTTCGCCACCAAGGTGGAAAGGAATCCTTGAGGAACAATGTGAAGGTTAAGCTTCCGAAATTCCTCATGGAGAAGTGGTTGGCTTTGTTGCAACATCAGATTATTGCAATAAGATTTACGACTTAGCGCATCAGCCATGACATTGGCTTTTCCTGGGGTGTAAGTTATCCCTAAGTCGAAATCTGTGATCAACTCGACCCAACGTCTTTCCCTGAGATTTAAATCCGGTTGGGTGAATATGTACTTCAGACTTTGGTGATCAGTGTAAATTTCGCAACGATTACCGAAGAGGTAATGTCGCCATGTTTTGAGTGCATGGACTACAGCTGCAAGTTCTAGATCATGAGTAGGATAGTTTTCCTCATGCGGGTGTAATTGCCGTGAAGCATAAGCAATTACGTGTCGATCTTGCATGAGAATACAGCCTAGTCCTTGTCGCGAGGCGTCGCAGTAGATAACAAAGTCCTTGGAAAAATCTGGTGGTACCAGTACAGGAGTAGAAGTTAGACGTCTTTTCAGTTCTTCAAAACTGTGCTCACACTATGGAGTCCACTCGAACCTTTTATCTTTCTTGAGGAGTTCGGTTAGAGGTTTAGCAACCTTGGAGAAATTCTCGACAAAGCGACGGCAATAGCTCGCTAAGCCCAGGAAACTCCGAACTTGCTTGACCGATTCAGGTGGAGTCCAATTAAGGACGGCTTGAACTCGCTCGGGGTTAACAGCAATACCTTTACCAGAAATTACATGTCCTAAATAGGTCACTTCTGACAACCAAAATTCACATTTAGAAAATTTGGCATAAAGGCGATGCTCTCGAAGTTTCTTCAACACTAGCCTTAGGTGTTCGGCATGTTCTTCCTCATTCTTGGAGTAGATGAGTATATCATCGAGGTAAACCACGACGAACCTATCCAAATACTCCATGAAAATTGAGTTCATTAACAGAAGGTGGCTGGAGCATTGGTTAAACCGAAGGACATAACGGTGTACTCGTATTGGCCATAACGAGTAACAAAGGCCGTTTTAGGAATGTCCCCGTTCCTGATTTTGATTTGATGGTAGCCCAACCTCAAATCCATTTTAGAGAAGACTGAGGATCCAGCGAGCTGATCATACAGGTCGTTGATCCTGGGGAGCGGATACTTGTTCTTAATTGTAACCAAGTTGACAGGTCGATAATCTACAACCATCCGGTCCGTACCATCCTTCTTCTTGACGAAGAGGACGGGGCAAGCCCAAGGAGATGAACTAGGTCGGATGAAACCCTTTTTCAAGGACTCATCAAGTTGTTTCTTAAGTTCGGCTAGTTCAAAAGGTGCCATCTTGTAGGGTCTTCTGGAAATTGGGACAGTTCCTGGAATGAGATCTATCACAAATTCGACATCTCTGTCAGGTGGAATACCTGGCAGTTCTTCTGGAAAGACATCCGGGAAGTCACGGACTACCGGAACGTCTTCAAGGTCTGGCAAGGGACTGGCGTTAAGAGAATATAGTTGTCGTTTAGCTACTCGGGTCAAGACATTGACTATCTTTCCCGAAGGGTGTGTGAGTTGGACAGTCCTAGAGAAGCAATCGATCTTGGCATGATGGGCTGACATCCAATCCATACCCAAGATGATATTAATATCTGAAAATTTAAGAGCTATCAAAGATGCAAGAAAAACAAGTCTGTCGACTTGGATTTCATTTCCATGGCTTACACTAGAGGTTTGCCATCTAGAACCGGGAGTGGAAATTTCCATGGTGGAAGGCATGTCACAGAATGCGGTGTTATGCAAGCGAGCATAGTTTTCGGATATGAATGAATGAGATGCTCCAGTATCAAAAAGAACGGATGCCGGGTGGCAATTTACAAGAAGCATACCGAGAACGACGTTGGGATCCTCTTGAGCCTCTTCCGCAGAGACACAATTGACATGGCCACGTGCAGTGGTGGCCGGCTTGGTGTAGAACACTTTCCCTGTCGGCTTGCCGCGGCCAACAGTTTTTGCTGTCTGGTTGGGGTTGGTTTGGGGACACTCGCGCATATAGTGGCCTGATTCCCCACACTTGAAGCATGTCACGGAACTGGTGCGTGGAGGAGCATTGTTGGTTGGACCACCATAGGGTTTGGCTGGTGCATATTGCTGAGCTGCGCGAGGTGCCTGAAAGGATGGCCTCGGTGTATACCTGGGTGGCAGGGCGGTGTTAGGCACCCATACACGGCGCTTCTGTGGTCCAGCACCGGATGAAGAACCCAAGTCACGGCCATGCTTGCGTGTTGCATCGAAATCAGTATGTCCCGTCTCAGCACTGATGGCTTTATTCACAAGCTTCTAAAAAGAGGTGCACTCATGCAGACGGAGGTTGCGACGAAGCTCAGGACTAAGTCCCTTACGGAACCTTGCCTGCTTCTTGGCATCGGTAGAAACTTCCTCGGTTGCATAACGTGCAAGATTACCGAACTCCCTGCTGTAAGCGTCAACAGAGAGTCGACCTTGAGTGAAACTACAGAACTCCTCACGTTTACGGTCCATGAGACCCTCCGGAATGTGATGTTCACGGAAAGCCTCGCTGAATTCAGCCCAAGTAGTGACGTGGCCCGCTGGGCGCATAGCTTCATAATTCTCCCACCAGAGACTGGCGGGGCCTTCGAGATGATATGCAGCAAAGGTGACCCTATCAGCCTCAGCTACAAGTGCAGAACGCAGTTTGTGAGTAATACTGCGAAGCCAGTCGTCAGCGTCGAGAGGCTCGACGGAGTGGTGGAAGGTAGGTGGATGTAACTTGATGAAATCACTGAGTGACACCAAGTTAGTCCTCTGATGGTGTGCTGTGTTCTGTTCAATACGCTCCAACAACCGGTTGGTCTCCCGCTTGTTTCTCTCGGCTTCCAGCATAACTTCGGCCAGAGAAGGAGGGTGAGGCAGGTTTGTTTCCCCAACTCTGCTGCCTTCGGCCTGCTCTGGGGGAGCAGGGTTGTTGCGGGTGTTGACCATCCTAGGGAAAACAAGACAATGGTTAAGTCCAAAATGATAAGATCCCGTCATAGAATGTAGAATGTAATGGACAACTCAGAATGCAAGATGATCATCCGTATGACATGGTAGATACAGAAACTACTCCTTTTATTCCATCGTCATACACACCATACGAGGTTTAGTACAAGACCAACAAGTACTTCTACGGTGAAAGAGGATTACATATCATCGGAGGCATCCCAAGCTCCTATACATTATTTTTCCTACACCCCCGGAATTGCTACACACTAAGTCATATTCCACAAGTCACGCAGGACGGTGGAAATACAACTATTACAATACTAGTGGATCTACTACTATCTCATTCATCTCCATAGTAGTTCTCATAGAAGTCTCCTCCATAGCCTGGAAGTTCAACGTGAGCATCCGGAAACAGACGGTCCTGAGGAGCCTGTGGACCAAAAGGGCTAGGGTGAGGTCTTGGACCAACAAACGGTGGCCTGCGGGGACCACGAGGTGGGGTGATGCCTCCCACATCACGCCAATCCATCATGTCCGGCAGAGCAGACCTGACAGGATACAGATCTCTCATATCCATGTATCCAGCTTGCACAGCCGGTGCAAACCGAGTCAAGGTGGCCCAATGATCAGCGCAGGTGTTGAAAAGCTCCATTCTCAAGGCCCGATTCTGTCGGTCCTTATCCTCGAGCAACTCGGCAGCGGTGCGAGTTAGTGAGTCCTCCTGGCTGGAGTCAGCATAGATAGCCCGGAGATAACCGTGCGCTCCAGGAAGTGAAGCTGGCATATACCGGAAGTCGGTGTTGCGAAGCAGGCCAGTCCTGACTCGCATGATGGTCATCATAAAATAAGCCGCATCTTGCACGGCCATCTCAATAGTAACACCGAGCCCATAGGAACAGTGAAGGGCCTCGGTAGAACCAGGATAAGAGGGAAATATCCGGACGGTGCAAAGATACTGGCTTTGATTAAAGTCTCGATACTGCTCTTCGACCGTGTATTCGGGATACAAACGGTAACCCGTCTCGATCTTCACTCGGACTAACATAGCCGTATGACCGGTCACACCAATGCATCGGGTCAGGCGAACCACTTGATTTTGGTCGCGAGTGGCCATCTGAAAGCACAACCATAATGCAAAGGCATTAGAATTTCTAGCAAAATTTTGACAGCATAACGACTGTAAATGCTCAAGAAGGGTTTTGAGACATTTATCAAAGAGTTGCATAGACACTCAACAACATCATATCAAGGTTCTGGGTCCAACTTATCAGGTTAACAAGGTAGTAGAACTGAACTAGGCTTGTAGACATCAAACCTATAAGGTACTACTGATTAGTAACACGTGAACCTGATAGAGAGAAGGGATCCTAGTCCTTAACCCCCGGTAGAAGAATGGACTAACTCAGATCAGAATGCCATGAGATAAAGAAGTAAAAGAGCCTTACGTTCCATCCCACAATCAATTCCCCTACATATAACTAAAGCATTTCTAGACTCAACATCGACCAGTTTGGCTTGGAAAACCTACAGGCAGTCCGGCTCTGATGCCAACGCTGTCAGGACCCCAATGTATGGTAGTAGTTGATTCTTAAATCACACATACATATCTCAGTGCTTAAGGACAGCTTCAATGAAACAACCCACCATGTACTCCTACATGGCCTCTCATCGATACCTTTACCAAATCGTGTTCAACACATCACTCTCATACTGACACGAGTATTTCACTCTAGCCCATCACCCAGATGAACCAGACCTGATACGACTCTAAGCATAGCAAGGCATAGCAAGGTAGGAACAACACACATACATGGCTCAAACAACTCCTACACATGCTAGTGGGTTTCAACTAGTTACTGTGGCAATGACAGGTCATGCAGAGGAAATGGGTTCAACTACCGCAGCACACAGCAGTTTTAATCGCGTTGTCTTAATGCAGTATAAGAGAGCAGGAGCGAGAACATGGGATTGTATCGATATGATCAAACGGTTGGTTGCTTGCCTGATGGGTCGGTGCACTGGTATTGTTCTTCGTTGGGGTAATCACGGTACTCCTCAGGGGCAGAACCTGCCGCAGAGAACACCGATACACAACATCACCAAACAATATGCGACAATATGATGCATGCATGAGACATGGCATATATGAGTGTGTTGGGCTAATGCAACTAAGACCAGATGGGTTTGAACCATTTTGAACCAAAGATTCAATTTCCAAACTCATATATGATCTTAAATAGTGCTTTATCATGTTTTGCACTAAACAGCAAGTTAACTTGCTTAATCATGCATGAAAACAGTACAGATGGGTAGATTGGATTTTTCTGATCATTTTTCATATATAATTTGTTTGATTTGGAGCTATGGTTGAATTTATATGAATTTTTGAAGTTTATACTAATTTCTGGAATTTCCTGAATAAAAATAAATCCAGAATTAATTACTGCATCAGCATTGCGTCACGCTGACCTCAGCAGGTCAACAGACCCGGTCCAGGTCAAACCTGACGCGTGGGTCCAGGGTGTCAGTGCGATTATTTTAGTTAGAATTTAATTAAAACTAAACTGGGTTAATTAACAGGGCTGGGCCCCACCTGTCAGTGACTCAACGGAGTCAACCTGGGCCCACCCGTGGTCAAAGTCAAAGTCAGTGGTGCCGGCGTTTAGCCGCCGGCGAGCCCGACGCGGCGGCGGAAGTGGTTTTGGCCGTTCCGGCCACCAAATGGGTCGCGGAGGCCATCGGAGTGGAGCTGAGGGCGAGCCGCGGCTCTTGGTGGAGTTCGTTGGGGTCGGAGTGGCCGGAGTTGGCGCCGGCGGCGACCTTGGCGGCCACCGGAGTTCGGGTGGAGGCGAACTCGGGCTAAGGGGTGCAGTGAGGTGCGGGGAGTGCACGGTTGGGTCCAGCGCAGCGTGGGGAGTGCGATGGACACCGTGAAGTGGCCGGAGGATGGCCGGGAGCACGTCGGTGACGAGATCCGTGGCGGTGCGTGTGGGTGATCTTCGTGCGGTGGCTACACGGCTCGGGAGTGAGAGAGGAAGGGTAGGAGGGGTAGCTAGGCTCACTGGGCACTCGTAGAGGCCACCGGCAGGGTCGGGGACGGACTGAGGCGGCGATGGCGTTGAAGGGGATCTCCGTCGACGGCGGACTCGGGCGAGGTTGATGCAGTGGACTCGGGCCGCACGAGCACGTGGGGCTCGGCTAGCTCGACGAAGAGGACGGCGGTGGAGCTCCTGGACACGACGAGATGGAGCACGGGCGGCGGGGAGTGCGGCTACGATGATGGAGCGGCGGCGGTGGCGTCGGCCATGGCTGGGGAGCGCGAGGGGGAGGAGCTGGAGAGGAGAGGGGGTGTCTAGGGGGTTCGGGGGAGAGAGGGGGAGTGATCCCCGACATGGCGTGAAGAGGGGAGCGGCGAAGCGGCGAGCAGGTGCGTGGCACCCATGCGGTGCTCGCCGCCGAGCACCTTGCCCGCCTACCTGCCGAGCCAAGCAGCTCGCTGGCGCGGCAGCTGGGCTGGGCCGACAGGTGGGCCGGTTAGCGGCGCCAGGTAAGTCTTTCTGTTATTTTCCTTTTTCTATTTTTCTGCAACTTTGTTGAATTTTTAAAAATACCTAGAAAGTTCCAAAATTCACCAAACTGCTCCTGGTCCAATGTTGGAATATTTCCAACATGAAACATTTCAGTTTAGGAATATTTGAGCATTTGAATATTTTATATAATTTTAAATGCCCAAATTCAAATATTTATCATTTAATTCAAAGACCCTAAGATGACCTAGGAAATTGTGCATCATCTTTGGCAGAGGTTCTGAAGCAAGACAAAAATGATGGGCATTTTAGAAGGGCATTTCAGGTTCATTGAAAAAGTTTTTAGTAAACCCTAGTTGGTTTCAGAGGGGGCTGGGGGTTCTGTCATCCCCATTTCAAGTTTCTGTTGAAAGAATAAAACATGATGCAACACTCTAATGCATGAACTAGCTAGGGTGTGACAACAGAGGGGAATCCTCATCCCTTTATAAAGGCAGTAAAATTTTTGCGCCTCCCAGTTCACCCTAAAACTTGCTTATTTCCCAAGCGCCATGCTGATGGCACGGTTGGGTTACCCATGCCCGTATTGATGAGAATCCCGTGATAAAGGGACACGATCTCTGCTTCGACAAGACGTGCCAATGAAACCACGCCTCGAAATACAGAGGGGCAGGATAAAAAGCGGTTCGAATAAAGACCGGGTCGTGGCGTGATGTCATGTTATGAGTTGTCAGCAGATTGGACTCGTGGGACATTATACTTTCTACCGGGGTATGTGGAATTTGTTTTGCAGAGCCGGACACAATTCTTATGTTCAAGATCTGCTGTGGACTATTCGGAGAAGGAACCCGCCTTGCAATGCCGAAGACAATCTGTGCGCCGGACTCATCGTCATTGAAGCCTGGTTCAGGGGCTACTGAGGGAGTCCTGGATTAAGGGGTCTTCGGACAGCCGGACTATATGCGTATGCCGGACTATTGGACTATGAAGATACAAGATAGAAGACTTCATCCCGTGTCCGGATGGGACTCTCCTTTGCGTGGAAGGCAAGCTTGGCGATTCGGATGTGAAGATTCCTTTTTCTGTAACCGATTCTCTGTAACCCTAGCCCCCTGCGGTGTCTTCTATATAAGCCGGAGGGTTCAGTCCATAGGACAAGAACAATCATAACCATAGGCTAGCTTCTAGGTTTTAGCCTCTTCGATCTCGTGGTAGATCAACTCTTGTAATACTCATATCATCAAGATCAATCAAGCAGGAAGTAGGGTATTACCTCCATCGAGAGGGCCCGAACCTGGGTAAACATTGTGTCCCCTGCCTCCTGTTACCATTAGCCTTAGACATACAGTTCGGGACCCCCTACCTGAGATCCGCCAGTTTTGACACCGACACATATCACACATGATGACTCGCTTCCCTTGCATCTCCATACATAGGCCAATTTCGAACAACATCAACATTGTCTCCCTATCTATACACCATTTATGGACACAAACGACCTCTCTCTCTCTCTCTCTCTCTCACATACTCGATGTCTCTTCCAAATAGTTTGCTCCCCCTGCCCGCACCCATGATATCCCTCTACTACACATGTCACACCATTCCCCCTTCCCTTATACTAAATTTACATCATTAGTGGTCTCTCTACTCCACATACACACACTCCCTCTCACACACAAACGCCCGCACAAACACACATAGACACGCACAAACACCCATTTATCTGGATCCTCATCTCTCCCCATGTCCGCATGTGTAACACACTCACACTCTAATTATGTATATGTGTCTCCACGTTACATGACACAAAGCCCCATGTACATGTCTCTCTCTATCCTCCACACACATAGACACAAAAAGTCTATTATCATTGCCTCAGTCTCTAGACATATCACGCACGCACATTCTCTCTCTCTCTCTCTTTCTCTCTCTCTCTCTCTCACACACACACACACACACACACACACACAAACACGCTCAACAAGGGTTTCCCCGTGAATAACTTACCGTCTATTCATCAACAGTCGTGGCAGTATGGCGAACACGAGACATGAAAAAGAATAAATCTACACATGCTTAGACCACCTAGTATGACTACTAGGACTAGAGCAAGCGAAAAAGCGCGCCGCCGTCACCACCTCCTTATCGGCCACGGGAAAACCTTTGTTTTACACAGTCGAGAAGTCATTGTGCTAAGGCCCCACACGCTGAGGCGTTGAATAGAATGTAGATGCTAGTTTATGGAAACAAGTATCGATAATATGTTTGTATCTCCATACTTATATTTCTTCTCTTATAAAAAACCGAGTTGGTGATGATGGTACGCGTGCCATCTTGCAATATAGACCATCCGATCTATATCTGATGGATGGAAATTAAACTAAATTACCCGCACCCCTCTCCACATCTGCAGACAAGGCCTTCCCTCGTTCATCCTTATCTCCAACAACCTCATTGTTGAGAAATTACGAAAGGAAGCCTCTGGAACAAACTAGCCTTGCGGCCGCTGCCGGCGTCGCCAATCCCCATGAATCCGCTCAGTCCGACCACCAATCACCACTACGGCCCACTCCTCTTCACCTTATCTCCTATTTCTCAAGATATCATTAGTTTTTGCACATGGGATTACTCCCGCATAGGTCAATCACAACAAGTGTTTTATAAAAAATGCATCTTGATGTTCCGTGCAATGCACGGATCTTGCTAGTACTCCTACAGAAGACTAAGTTGGTGATGATGGTGTGTCTGCCATCCGTCGTTTCTGACCATTAGATCTACATCTAACGACTGCGAGGTAAGTTGTTGCCTTTTCTCACCAACATCCACTTGTCTACCAATTTGCAGAAAAACCCATAATTAGTATCTTAACCAACCACATCCCTCCCTGACCTGACCAAAACAGCCCAAGGAATATATTCTAATTGAAACATAATATATCTCTAGTTATATATGTATATCAAAATTAGAGTGTTTTGTATCAAGTTTGTGAATAAGTATTATTCTAATTATGATTCGTTGCAACGCACATGAACATTGCTAGTATTTCCAACCATGCAATTTTTTTCCTAGTATTCCATAGTTTCGAGTTTTCCATCAAGATATTAGTCACTCATGGTTGATATTTACTTTCAATCATGTACACATATGCACTATGTAACTAGCCTTGCTTATTGGCTTCCGAAGCTTAACTTTCACTCCTAATTACAATATGTAGAGTATTTAACAAAAAACTACCACTTTCAACCAGCCCTAGGAAGAATCTATTGTACAAAAAATAGCAAAAACATACCCAAAATTTCTTAATCCACGCCAAAAACTACTACCTAGTACACCCTCTGTCCCACAATGTAAGAAGTTTTGGCAAGCTAGTTTTAGCTTGCAAAAACATCTTATATTACGGGACAGTGGGAGTACCAATTAGGTTCGTTTAAACCCATTTATGACAGGGTTGGCCCACACGTGCGTGCTGATGAGGCAGCTTAAACCAACACATTTTGTTTGACCGTTGACATGAGGGACCCACATCTGACCCTCTATCCTGTTATTCCCCCTCAAATCATTATTTTTCCTGAACATTACTTCAAACAGTACTGATGCGTGTTCATCGGTGGCGCCGGTGATGAGCAAGTTGGCCGCCGCTCCACCGGACAGGCCGGACGGCACGCTGGCCTCCGCACGGGTTGGCAGGCTGGCCCGAGCGTGACTCACGAGCGAGCAAGCCGCTGTGCTGGCCTTCGCTCGAGCTAGATGGCTGGCCTTAGCGCGGCACACGCGAGCAAGCCGCCACACTGCCGTGCCAATCTAGCTAGCAAACCTTGCATACAAGCAGCTGGACAAAGCAATCTTGGCTAGCTAGCGGCCGCGAGCGCCGAACGGAGCTGGCATCCGGGCTGCCACAAGATGGGCTCCGCACCGCTAGCAGTTTTGACCTCGCCTTCTACCGGCGGCGGTAGCTGCATCCCATGGTCGAGGATGACTAGGTGGACGGGCCGGAGGTAGGAGGTCACTTTGTGATTTTTGTGCAGATTGACATGTAGGTCCCACAAGTCATAACGCCCGGTCGAATAGAAGGCGTTGAGTTGATGGGCGACATGGGCCCTGCTAGAGGTTAGAGTTAGATTCTAACCCTGAACTAACTCTAACCAAAGTGGTGTTTGGATGGCAAGGTTAGATTAACAACAAATGTATCCAAACAGGGCCATGGGTTGAAACGTGCCTATAACAACACTTTGTAGAGTAGCCGTTTCTTGCTAGGGCTGGTTGGTAAGAGCATGTACAATGGTCGATAAGGTAGTCTTATCTTAAGTCTGCCACGTATGCAAGTGGTAGTAGTTCCTTGGCATTATTAGTGGTTTCTTGCATTATTAGGGGTTTCTTGTAAGGAACAATGTACTACTAGCGACAAAAGGCGATTCTAGGTTGTGTTGTACTCCAACGAGTACTAGTAGTGGTTGCGGGAGTGTATACCTCGTTTTGTGGGTTCGATCCCGGCCGAACGCACGGCGGCCTTTTTTCAAATAGTAACTTCACGGCGGGCCAATATTTTACACGGGTAGTTTCAGTTTTGAAGTCAAACGGATGTGCGGCACCACAATGTGGGTGCACTGGATAGCCTAGCCACGTGAACGGGTTTTCCTTCCCAGCATCTCATGGCTCGCGTGCTCGCCCTAGCCGCACCTCGCTTGCAACTTCCTCATCAGCTAGTAGCACATTTAAACTAGCGCCTCCCAATTAAGCCTGAGGAGCCGGAAAAGCCTGGCGAGGCATTGGGAACTGTGCAATATGGCTCTGTACGTAAAGTGCTCTACTACTACACTGTAGCTTGTGGCGTTGCACGCATGGTCTTCACTCCATTATCGGCTATACTGTAAAAGAAATTCCTCTTGACGTTTTTTTAAACGTATGCAAAAACTTTGCTTCATCTCATTCATAAAGAAGGAACTACTAACAAAGTTCGACAGATCCATAACACATCCACAAATGGAAGCGAAAATCCTAGTCTCGCCATATAAAATAACTCAAATGTTCTGTCCCCGCAGTAACCGTCACTGATAAATAGGCTGCTAGTGTGTGCGTGAGAGGAGCAGCTGAGTAGGCCAGCTACATGAGAGGAGCGGCTGAATAGAGCACCGAGAGTACCCACTAGGACACTACGCACGTGTACTTTCCTTGCATTGATAGTAAAACGATGGTTCTAGAGAACAGTAGTACCCTCCACTTCCAACTGTAGCTCCTTGGCCCTGAGATTCAGGAGTTCAAAACTGGTGCACTATACTAGACTAGACTAGAAGTACAGTACATCGCACTACTAGTTGAGAAAAAGTAGTACTAGTACTGATATAGTACGAGTACGTACTCCTTCGTCACATAATGTAAGACGTTTTTTGACACTATTTGGCGTGTACAAAAATAGCAAAAACATACCCAAAATTTCTTAATCCACGCCAAAAACTACTACCTAGTGCCAAAAATTTCTTACTAGTGCTAGTATTTACAGTATAATGCAATCCCATAAAGTCCCATAATGCTAGTAATAGTAGTAAATAATAGCCTCACCCCTTCTCTAAGGAACGATCTACAGTTGGAAGGGACGAGGCCCTGCGGTTACTACGCTCTTATCTCCTCCTCGCCAGTTCCCCTCCCCCCGTAGAGAAGGCAGTTCGTCGCTGCTCCCATGGATTCACCAGGCGGTTCTCCTCCTCCTCGGGGCTGGGAGACCTTGGACGACGATCCTCTGGGAGAAATCGCACGCCGCTCCGACGTCCTCACCGCCGCAAGACTCGGTGCTTCTTGCACCAACTTTTTCAAGACGGTGCTTAAACATGCTTGGGAAAAGGCCATGCTTGTTGGTCTTCCATGGACCCTCGAGGAGAAGGTTCTTCTATGGGACAATCCCTCGAACAGTCCACCGCTCCCTGGCCATGGTTGCACGTTAACTCCACTAGAGTTGCCGACGTTGAGAGGTAGTCGGATTTTGTCCGATGAGCAGGTCAGTAAAGGAGTTTGATTATGTAGTACTTAGTTATTCCATTTCCATCCCGTAATTTCTCCGCTACCCACCATCTTATATATAGGTCTGGGTCAGTGCCAACAAAGATTGGCTTGCATACCTCCGTCCGGATACCACCATCATTTTGCACAACATCCACAGCAGTGCGGCCGTTCCGGTAGACCCCTTCTCCACAATTGGGATCGGCCTTCCGGACTGGCTGGGCTTGAATACGTATGATGATGCCTACATGAGATTGAAGAAGATAGCAATTGTGGACCCACCGACAAAGCAACGCGGCTACGACGATTACTATCTCATCGCAGTGTTCGACATAAGGATTGCCATCAATGCAAGAGGCAGTAACGGCAGAGGCTGGCGCATGTTGGCGGCGGCAGATTTGTACCCCTACACGTTCGAAGATGCCGTGCACCATCTAGGCCGCATCTTCACGGTGACAAGCTAGGGGACTTGTTTCACCTGGTTGCCATCCTACGGTATGGGAGATTACAAACGGAATGCACAAACCATCATTTGCATCCCTAACGGTACTCCATTATTTTGCAGCGACCAGTCATCCCCCGATCAAAATAAAATCACTGATCCTGGATGTGCATTTGCATCCGCGATTCGGTCTAACCTGGAACCTTGTAGCTGACTTTGGCATATTGGGATCAACTATCTTAGCAGTCGTTACTGATGGTACCACTGATGTGCAACATGGTCACATAATCTACCACGATCGGACCGTCACCCTTTACCCAGGTATTCCATTTTCTAAACCTCTCGCCTTCTCTTTCATTGTTGTACTAGTACTTACTAGTACTAGTAGGAGTACTTTTTACCTTGGAGGACGCATATAGCTAGCTAGGCCCTTGAAGACTTGAACCCACTAGCTGCCACCATTTTTGTTTTTCCATGTCTTACTATCTCATCCATGTAGCCAAGAGTGGCTATATATAATAAGCCGGTTATTTTACTTCCTCTAGTACTATTTGCTGCACAGTATTACTGACCGCCATATTTGAGCACAACATTATTATGCATGGACCTTGATTATGTACGTCACCATGTGTCCAGATTTGAGGTGCCGCGTGTACTAGATGAACGGCGCCGAGTTCGACCCCCGTGATGCTACGTGGGTGCCGAGGAACACTCTTGGAGAGTACTGCTTTTCATTGGGGACAACTACCCCATTGTGAAGCGGACGCCACCTTCCGTGCACAACACAGAAGGCCTGCCGTTCATGAAGCATGGTTGTGTCTTCAATGCGCACCGTCGGATGAATGACATGCTGGGACACGCTATCCCATATTTATGCCGCTTCAGCTTGGATGAGTCTCCATCGTGTGGAACCGGACTAGAAAGCTGCGACAATGATTCCCGTTGCCCACCGCTATGGATCGTGCCATCCATGAAGAACACCTAGGACTGCAACCTGGAGGAGGACATGTAGCCCATCTATAACGTGTAAGTGGAGTACGGTAAATTGCAAACTGTAGCGCTGTGAATATATGTAGACTAGTCGTGCACAAATTTATCACATGAAAAATTGGAGATGAACTTGTGTGGCATACTAGCATTTGTCCTTTAGAATTTATTACTAGTAAATGTGTTATGTGTACGTGCAACTTGTGTGGTTGCTGCAAGGATCCGACAAGCTCTTTGAGAGAAAAAGGAGGCACAACTTTGGATATACGTGACGTGGCGGCATCATACAGTAGCATCGTTCGCTATAGTTGTAGTACACTCCTACTAGGACGACAACTCCTATAAAACCTTGTGCTTGGGTCTTTGCCTCTTCGGGAGGTTCAACAGTTCATACTCGTGTGAACCTTGCACTTGGCTATTCGCCTCTTCGGAAGGTCCAACAATGATGATACTATAGTACAATATGCTTCTGGCAATCTGACACCGATTGAACTGCAGCACGTCCACCGCAAGGGCGAGGGCGAGGGAGAGGGAGAGGGCGCTGTAGTCAAAGCCCTCTCCTCATATTGGGAACCACCGCACGCGTGGGCGAGGGAGAGGCATAGTAATCAAGCTTCTCCTCGTTCGGCAAGTTGACGGGACACACCAAAGCAGTACTAGTACTAGTCCATACTGTGTCCTTTCCTTTTTAATATGGATTAATTTGAAACGAGAAAAATACGCTGGTGGTCCACGTATGTAACAATACACTCTTTAATGTCACTATATATAGTTTTGCGGTGATTATACGATCACTAGCTCATCGTAGAACACCGTATTGCACCCTACTGACCGGCCACATAGTCGACATGGCACTTTGTTGACTGGTTAAATTGTCACCTGGTTTCTGGGTCTCACTTGTCAGTTGGCAGAGCAAAGAAATCAATTAAACAAACTTTTACGCAGGCGCGACAGGAGTCCACCCTTGCGCGTGAACCACCCTGGCTGTGTATGTGAGTGCATGCTAGTGTACTCCCTCGGTCTTCCAACAAAGAGTGTACATCGGCTAAAAAACAAAGAGTGTAGTACATCTACACTTCCAATGCATTTAGCCTTTAATCTAAATCGATATTGATTGACTAATGCACCAACTTGTGCTCTAGCTATAGGCTACATGTCTATCCTTAAATACAGCATGCAATGACCTTCATTTAATCTTCTTCTCTCAATGGTCGCATGCACACATAAGTATGCTACTTTTGGGCATTAATTATGCCCTGGTCAATGTGTAAATCACTAAATGTACAGTCTTTCACGGACGTAGTGAGTAGGTTGAGCACTTGAGCATGAGCGTGTGTGTTGCGTCGTGTGCTGTGTGCCGCATGGGTGCATGAGTGTTGTGTGCGTCCATGCGTACGTGTGAGTGTTGGATGTTGCATGCATGCATGGGGCTTACTCCCTCCCATTGACATGTTCATATTTCAAGCTTCCTCTATTCCCTCCATATGGTGATACTCCCTCTATTCCCAAATACGGAGTAAAAGCCGCCCTCTGTTCCCAAATACAGATTAAAAGCCTCCCTCTGTTCCGAAATATGGAGTATTTGTCTTTCTAGAGATTTCAACAAGTGACTACGTACGGAGCAAAATGAGTGAAGTGAGCATAGAGGCATAGGGATACTTTAGAAAGGAAGTCTTCGCGATCCATTATTCCCCATCTCGGTCAGAGAGAACTATTCAACTAGTCTTAGCAGTGAAGTGACAATACACGCAGCAGCAGATGGGACACTTAATTAATAAGCTGAACCAGTGTGTTGGTGTTACTAAATCAGCCTTACCCAGTACTGCCATCATGTTTGCCAGTAGAGCACACTTCCGCAAATACACCTATGCACCTCTGTCCTCCATTAACTGACATATGGGCCCTCTTGTGGTAGACCCACATGTCATCACTGTAACTATTTACACTCCGAAGGACGATATATCCTAGTAGTAGTACTAGTAGAATTGAGAGTTAATGCATTGTCTTCCCCGTCTTCCACTCTTCTTCCTCCTCTCTTCCCCATCGTCGGCCGCACACCATTTACCCCCGCTCACTGCTTGCCCACCTGCGCCATCTTCCTTGGTAGCTCGCGCGTACCATATCCCCCCGCTCACTGCTCGGCCACACGAGGAGAAGCTTCTTCGCTTGCCCACCCGAATCCACTTCCCCACTGGCTCGCAGGCACCGAAAACCCCAATGGCAGAACCGACTGACACGCAAAGCCGCGATTGGAATTCCCTCCCCGATGTTCTCTTGGAGCAGATCTATAATCGTATGGACCTACTCAGCACCGTCTGTTTGGCCGCATCCTCGGTGTCTTTGTACCGTCTATTGTCTATAACCGGCCGACTCTTTTCAAGACACCCTGCTTGCTGATGCCCAATCCTCGCAGGTGGCCCAGATACCTACTTGATGATCCTACGGAGGTTGTCGTGGTGCCCCTTGACATGCTACCACTACCCGTCCACCCGTCCTTCATGCGCGGCCACTATTGGGCGGGCATGAAGGCCAACTGGATCATCCTCATCCACCAATCCGGTAGTCCATGGCGTCTCGTGGATATCTACACCCAGCGAGATATCACCCTTCCATCGTTGGATACCGCCGCCATCGAGCCTCGCGGCCCGCTGGACACTCGTGCCTACTATGCACAAGACGCGTCAAGCTTTTGGCTCAACTTCTGTTTGCTAAAAGTTGTAATCTGCGAAGTGCCCACACCATCAGAAGACTACATTGATTACAAGCTCATTGCCTTGTTCAACATGGGATTAGTCTATCTGGAATCCAGTCGCCATACATGGATATGGCTCATCGTCAATCCTGTTGAGGCAACATTTCTGTCTGATGCTATAGTGCATGATGGCATCATTTACGCGGTCGACACACAGATTGGCTGCCTATATTGGTGGAATCTATCATCGTGTAATTGTTCTATCTCATCTCATCTTTACCATATGAATACGACTGCCTATTCATTGTTACAAATTTAGAATAGATAGTATGTTTATAACCACATCATTGCTATATGTTCCTCTCATTTCCAAGATTTTTATGACCACACATGTTATTATTAGAGTTGATATGAGAACAATTGGCATCTAATGATTGTTAGAATAGATATTATGAGCATAACATCATGATTGCTATATGTTACTCTCATTTCCAAGATTTTTATAACAACGCATGTTATTGCTTAGAGTTGATATGAGAACAGTAGTAGTAAGTGCTATGGTAGAATATGAGTAGGCTCTGTCATAGTTGTTTTCCTCTCATTGTTACATGATGTTTGAACCATGACATATTGCTAGAATATGAAAACCATTGGCTTATTGTTTTAACTTGGGGTATGATTATGACCACGGCATTGCAATTCTCTGTCTGTGATATGTGTCACTGTTATAATAATCTTAATTCCACACATACTATGAACATGATTGTTTATTTTTGTCCTTTTGGTCTCCAATTTGAATTGTTGTAGCAGACGCAAATGCGCTGGCCTTCATGATTCGAGGACCTGGAATCATACCAGCTGATGGGTGGTGGTTTATCGCTCGTTCAGCTGACGGCGGTCACTTGATGCTCATTCGCACGTACCAAATTGACCAAACCATTACATCAAACCACATGCAGTACAATGCCTCGAGCGTTCGTGACTTTAATGGCTATGGATGCTTCGTGTTCAAGAAAGATCCCAGCTCTGTTGGGCCAGGCGTATTCAACTGGAGGCGGGTTTACCGCCTCGGCAACCACTCCATGTTCCTCGGGATCAATTATCCTATCATCCAACCAATCATCAATCATATCAGCGGCGATGATTATTGTGCAATGCAACTTCCATTCACCAGGGGGGACTGTGTTTACACATCATACCATGGGTTTCATGAATCACCATATTCCAGAGATTCGTTGGCATAGCTTGTTGCCAGATAATCTTCAGTGTGTGAAAGGCATCAGGCTTCCATGCGATGGATGGCTTTTGCAAACCCGACATGCGGTGATGTGTTTCATGCCAACAGCAAATATGCACAACTTGATTCGTACTGATATCTAGACTGAGCCATGTATTCTGCTGCTATAGCACGACCCTCTTTTGTTGGATATTATGTACTGTTGTTAGTTTGATCAATTAGGCTTCAAGTGCATACTTGTTAGTTAAACCTATGGTTAAAATGTGACACTAAATACGACTAGTAAGTAGTACAGTAGCAGTACTAGTATATGCCGGTCAAATTATTCGTCATGTCCACACATTGAATTGACGTGACAACATGTTGCGCGTGAGGTGACACAAGAATCTCGGCGGCGTGTTCGGGTATTCTGGACTTCAGATTTGGAGTACCACTTATCTATCGAAATATTTCATCTTTCACTTAAAACATTCGATTGATCATACATCGAGTACCATATAATTGGAATTAACCAATGCAAGTCGAAGAAGGATTTGCCGGTGCTGCCGGCTGGTGTAAAGTTCGATCCCACGGATCTGGAGCTGATCGAGCACCTTGAGGCCAAAGTGAGTGCTGACAACGCGAGATCTCACCCTCTCATCAATTTGTTCATACAAACCATCGACAGCGAGCATGACATATGCTACACCTATCCTAAGAAACTTCCAGGTAAGACACCGATCGGCCGTCTACTTGCACAAACATATTCCTTTGTTTATAGCTCTATTTTTCTTTTTAGACGCAGACCTGGTGAACCAATTACAATTTGACAGTTAATAAAAAGTGAAACAAGTGAGTGCAACATGCCAAATATGTTATGAAAATTCCAACTACGTACACTAAAACCTGTATTCGACAATACCGCAGGTATCACACTGAGTGGCCTAAGCAAGCATTTCTTCCAGCTCAATTCTAGAGCGTTCAAACGGGGCACGTGGATGCGTCGCAAGATACAGTCGGAGTGCGGCATGCATGCGATGTGGCACAAGACCAGCAATACCTTGCCGGTGATGGTCAACGGTTGGCAGACGGGCAGCAAAAAGGCTCTGGTGCTACACACCAACAAGAACTTCGACCAGCAGAGGACCAACTGGGTGATGCACCAGTACCACCTCGGGGACCTGGAGGAAGAGAAGGAGCGGGAGCTGGTCCTTTGCAAGATTTTCTACCAGACGAACACTAGGGCCAGGAGTAAAAAGATTATAAGTTAGTTTGGTATTGGTACTTGTACTACCTTGTCGTCTGCAAATCGGTATTGTTGCTAATGATCTTTTGGTATGAACTTGGCATTTGCTTCAAACCATCATGCTGAGGGTCGACGTGGATATAAACCTGAATCATTTGTTTCGAAACGAATTTTCAGGCACCTGGTTTTTATTTGATGGGTAGCATAAGAACTTGCCATTCGAATTCACAGTTCTCCAAATTTTTCGAAACAAGTGCATGCACTTATTATCACGACGAAAAAACAATATCCCTGCTGCATCCCAGTTATCAGTCTGTACTTGCAGAATTCTCTCGTTTATTGAGCACTTATATTGTTTTTTCAGGTCGAGCAAGTTTCAACTGGGCTATAGATGGCACATGCTTGGTTTTGTTTTTAATAGGCCCAGCCCATGACGACAACGGGGCACAAAGATCCAACAGGTATCTACTGGCCTCTGGCCTGCCAGCATTAGTTATATTTTGTCTTACAACATCTGCGGACAGGTTTTTTTACTGAATCAAACACACAGCCCAGTTCTATTTTCCTCTTAAAACGCATGTCCTACATCCGTTTTCTAATATCTACCTATAGTTTTACTAGTTCATATACATGTATCATTATATTGAAAATACATAAAATTCCCTTTTCATATTTACGTCATTATTTTTGTTGTTCTTTCCCTCCCAGTGCTGATTTTTTTACCACTGGTTTTTGCTTAAACCAACTCAATTGTCCCACGTCTTATTTGCTTACAAAAACAAAACGATTTTTTTGGCAAATCAATAAGTTCTTAAAAAATGTTTATCATTTCGGGATTACAATAGTTTGGACTCCACCAAAATATGCAAAATAAGGTTGAACTTTTTGACCGTGGTCCTGGGCAGAAAATGGGTTGTAATAAATTAATTTAGAATTAGCAAATGGGCTGCAAATTATTAAAAAATAGCAAATGGGCTGTATGTTGTCTGCCACAGATTGGAGGCTGACTTGTGGGCCTACTAAGTTCATGCATACACAAGGTTTCTCAAAAAAGAAACTTAGTCAACAATCGACTCTACGAGCGTCAGACCGTTAGATGTCAATCTAACGAGAATCATGCTTCTTCAGTCTCTGATCTTCCTGCCCCAGCCGCCCAAACTAGCACTATTGGAACCACCTGCTCCCGCCTCTCGTGGCCGGTTGTGCTGCCGGGCAGGCCTCACGGCCCCATCATACTCGCATCCATGGCCCGTCTATCACGGCCCCACCAATCAACCCTCGTACTCTCCACCGCGTGGGCAGCCACTGCCGTGTCTTCCCCAGCTCTGTGTTGTTCCCTTCATAGGCCTCGCCGTCGTCCACCGCCCTGGTGCTCTTGGCGCGGCGTGGTCAACGAACGAAATCCATCGGAAGTGGACTGTACGTGGAGAGGCTGACAGGTGGGTCCACGGCCGCACACAAGGAAATGCCTCCTTATTACGCGAAAAATAATGATTCCTCCACCTGACATCTGGGACCCGCCGCAAGGGCCTCTATATTTCGTGAAAAAAAGTTCCCTCTGCTGACAGGTCGGACCCACCAACTATATCTTCGCATGCAAGGAAGTGCCTCCTTATTGCGCACAAAAAAAATGAATACCCCCCTGCCAGCTGGGACCCACCATAGTGGGAGACTAACTTGTGGGCCTACTAAGTTGACGGGGACGGAGGGCTTTGTCAACTTAGTCAATATATGAACGATTCAAGCTCCAGTGACCATACGATGTCCATCCAACGGCCGTAGTGCTTCTTCAACCTCTGGTCTTCTTGCTCCAGCCGCCCAAACCAGCAGCGGTCGTGCCGCGTGCTCCTGCCTCTCGTGGCCGGCTGTGATGTCTTGGAGGCCTCACCGCCCCCTACAACTCCCACCGCTGGCCAGGACATCCCTCTACTCACCCACACCCCATGTTATTCTGCGGCGACGGCAGCCTCACAAAACAGCCGAACCAGTGAACCCTCGTACTCCTCTCCGCGTGGGCATCCACGGTCGCGTCTTCCCCGGCTCCGCATCGTCCCCTTCCTAGGTGATGTAGGACGGAACCCTATGGCGACAATCTTTCACGTTTGGAGTGGATCCTACGGGGAATCACGAAGAACACGCGGAAGCACAAAAGGGAAACATGGGGAAAACAAGAGAGAATCACTAAACCGACAAGGAATCAATCACACAAGTGCTAGATCACCGAGAACAAAGAGTAACACATGATCCACAATCAACAAAGGTAAGGATACAAAGGAACTGTTCTTCTCTGTGAGGATGTCTTGATGGTCTTCCCTAGAAAGGGGTCTTGAATCCGCTTGGGGGATCTTCTCTGAAGAGGTCGTGAGCTCCGAGGAGAAGTAACCAAGTGGATGAGCAAGGCTCTCACACAAATATGAGCTAAACCAATGCTACCCTAGAAAGGTGGGGAAGAAAGAGTATATATAGTCTAGGGGGGCGAAGGGGTACATGGGCTGCGGCCCAACACGAAATCAGCACTCACGTGTCGGACGTCCGGAAGGCGTCGGACGTCCGGGGCTTCAGGACGGTCCGGACGTCCAGGGCTGTCGGACTTCCATAAATTCGGCTCTGGTCCCGGTCGCCCGGTCGTCCGGTGGCTTCGGTCTTCCGTTAATTTCTTCTCGGGTGCCCAGTTGCGGACGTCCAGAGGGCGTCAGTCGTCCGTGGCCCTGGGAGTTGCTACCTCTTGAGCACTGCGTTGGATTTCCCCGAAGAGGAGAGGATGATGCAGCAAAGTAGCGTAAGTATTTCCCTTAGTTTTTGAGAACCAAGGTATCAATCCAGTAGGAGACCACGCACAAGTCCCTCGTACCTACACAAAATGATAGCAACTCGCAACCAACGCGATTAGGGGTTGTCAATCCCTTCACGGTCACTTACGATAGTGAGATCTGATAGAGATGATAAATAATATTTTTGGTATTTTTGATAGATAGATGCAAAGTAAAAAATAAAAGGCAAAGTAAAATCAAAGCAAGTAAATAAAGTGATAGAGATTGATATGATGAGAATAGACCCGGGGGCCATATGTTTAACTAGTGGCTTCTCTCAAGAGCATAAGTATTCTACGGTGGGTGAACAAATTACTGTTGAGCAATTGACAGAATTGAGCATAGTTATGAGTATATCAAGGCAATGATCATGTATATAGGCATCACGTCCATGACAAGTAGATCGAGACGATTCTGCATCTACTACTATTACTCCACTCATCGACCGCTATCCAACATGCATCTAGAGTATTAAGTTAAAAACAGAGTAACGCCTTAAGCAAGATGACATGATGTAGAGGGATAAATTCATGCAATATGATAAAAACCCCATCTTGTTATCCTCGATGGCAACAATACAATACGTGCCTTGCTGCCCCTTCTGTCACTGGGTAAGGACACCGCAAGATTGAACCCAAAGCTAAGCACTTCTCCCATTGCAAGAACTACCAATCTAGTTGGCCAAACCAACAAGGATAATTCGAAGAGACTTGCAAAGATAACTCAATCATTCATAAAAGAATTCGGAGAAGAATCAAATATTTTCCATAGATAATACTGGATCATAAACCCACAATTCATCGGTCTCAACAAACACACCGCAAAAACAAGATTACATCGAATATTTCTCCACGAGAGAGGGGCAGAACATTGTATTGAGATCCAAAAAGAGAGAAGAAGCCATCTAGCTACTAGCTATGGACCCGGAGGTCTGAAGTAATATACTCACACTTCATCGGAGGGGCTATGGTGATGATGTAGAAGCCCTCCGTGGTGGATGCCCCCTCCAGCGGAGCTTCGGAACAGGCCCCAAGATGGGATCTCGTGGATATAGAAGGTTGCGGTGGTGGAATTAGGTTTTTGGCTCCTGTTCTGATCGTTTGGGGATACGTAGGTATATATAGGAGGAAGGAGTACGTCGGTGGAGCGTCAGGGGGCCCACGAGGTAGGGGGGCGCGCCCTCGACCCTTGTGACCGCCTCTGGCACTTCTTGGAGTAGGGTCCAAGTCTCCTGGATCACGTTCGGTTGGAAAATCACGTTCCCGAAGGTTTCATTCCGTTTGGACTCCGTTTGATATTCCGTTTCTTTGAAACACTGAAATAGGCAAAAAACAGCAATTCTAGGTTGGGCCTCCGATTAATAGGTTAGTCCCAAAAATAATATAAAAGTGGAAAATAAAGCCCAATATAGTCCAAAACAGTAGATAAAGTAGCATGGAGCAATCAAAAATTATAGTTACGTTGGAGACGTATCAGGCATCCTCAAGCTTAATTCCTGCTCGTCCTCGAGTAGGTAAATGATAAAAAAAGAATTTTTGATGCGGAGTGATACTTTGGCATAATTTCAATATAAATCTTCTTACTTGTGATATGAATATTCAGATCCAAAAGAGTTAAGACAAAAGTTCAGATTGACACAAAAATGATAATACTTCAAGCATACTAATCAAGCAATCATGTCTTCTCAAAATAACATGGCAAAAAGAAAGTTCATCCCTACAAAATCATATAGTTAGGCTATGCTTCATTTTCGTCACACAAAGATGTTCCCAACTTCTATACCCCCGATGACAAGCCAAGCAATTGTTTCATACTTAAATAATCTCAAACTTTTTCAACCTTCACGCAATACATGAGCGTGAGCCATGGATATAGCACTATGGGTGGAATAGAATATGATGATGGGGATTGTGTGGAGAAGACAAAAAAGGAGAAAGTCTCACATTGACGAGGCTAATCAACAGGCTATGGAGATGCCAATCAATTGATGTCAACATGAGGAGTAGGGATTGCCATGAAACGGATGCACTAGAGCTATGAATGCTCAACAAAAGAAAACTAGTGGGTGTGCATCCAACTTGCTTGCTCATGAAGACCTAGGGCATTTGAGGAAGCCCATCGTAGGAATATACAAGCCATGTTCTATAATGAAAAATTCCCACTAGTATGAAAGGGACAACTTTATGAGACTCACTACATGAGGAACAAGGTGCTACTTTGAAGAACAATATATGAGACTCACTACATGAAGAACAAGGTTCTACTTTGAAGCACAAGTGTGGAAAAAGAGATAGTAGCATTGCCCCTTATATATATATATATTTGGGCCTTTCTCTTTTTTTATTTGGGCAATGCTCTAATGATGATGATCATCACACTTCTATTGATTACAACATAAGGATTACAACTCGAAACTTAGAACAAGATATGACTCTATATGAATGCCTCCGGCGGTGTAGCGGGATGGTGCAATGAATCAAGAGTGACATGTATGGAAAATAATGCATGGTGGCTTTGCCACAAATACGATGTCAACTACATGATCATGCAATGGCAATATGACAAAAGTAATGTATGTCATGAATATGATGATGGAAATTGCATGGCAATATATCTCGGAATGGCTATGGAAATGCCATGATGGGTAGGTATGGTGGCTATTTTGAGGAAGATATAAGGAGGTTTATGTGTGATAGAGCGTATTGTATCACGGGTTTTGGATGCACCGGTGAAGTTTGCACCAACTCTCAAGGTGAGAAAGGGCAATGCACGGTACCGAAGAGGCTAGCAAAGGCGGAAAGATGAGAGTGCGTATAATCCATGGACTCAACATTAGTCAAAAGAACTCATATACTTATTGAAAAAATTTATAAGCCATCAAAAAATTCAAGTACTACGCGCATGCTCCTAGGGGGATAGATTGGTAGGAAAAGACCATTGCTCGTCCCTGACCGCCACTCATAAGGATGCACAAGCCAGGTACACTTCATGTTTCAAATTTGTTACACAACTTTAACCATACGTGCATGCTACGGGACTTGCAAACTTCAACACAAGTATTTATCAAATTCACAATTATCAACTAGCACAACTTTGATATTATCACCTCCATATCTCAAAACAATTATCAAGCATCAAACGTATCTTAGTATTTAATTCACTCAAAAGAAAGTTTCACATATCTTGAACACTAAGTATATTAACATTAAGCAAATTACCATGCTATTAACGACTCTCAAAATAATCTAAGTGAAGCATGAGAGATCAACAGTTTCTTTAAAACAAATCCACCACCGTGCTCTAAAAGATATAAGTGAAGCACTACAGCAAAAATTATCATGCTCAAAAGATATAAGTGAAGCACTGTGAGCAAAACTATCAAGCTCAAAAGATATAAGTGAAGCACATAGAGTATTCTAACAAATTCCAATTCATGTATGGCTCTCTCAAAATATGTGTACAGAAAGGATGATTGCGGTAGACTAACAAGCAAAGACACAAATAATACAAGACGCTCCAAGCAAAACACATATCATGTGGTGAATAAAAATATAGCTCCAAGTAAATTACCGATGGAAGTGGACGAAAGAGGGGATGCCTTCCGGGGCATCCCCAAGCTTTGACTTTTTGGTGTCCTTGGATTATCTTGGGAGTTCCATGGGCATCCCCAAGCTTAGGCTCTTGCCACTAATTGTTCCATAATCCATCAAAAGAATTCACCCAAAACTTGAAAACTTCACAACACAAAACTCAACAGAAATCTCGTGAGCTCCGTTAGAGAAAGAAAACAAAGAACTACTTAAGGTACTGTAATGAACTCATTCTTTATTTTTATTGGTGTTAAACCTACTGTATTCCAACTTCTCTATGGTTTATAAACTATTTTACTAGCCATAGATTCATCAAAATAAGCAAACAACACACGAAAAAACAGAATCTGTCAAAAACAGAACAGTCTGTAGCAATCTATAAATAACACAAACTTCTAGAACACTAAAAATTCTACCAAAATAGGAAGTCCTGGACAATTTGTTTGTTGAACAGCAACAAAAAGAATCAATGCAAAAGCACGTTCCTGTGATTTAACAAAATTATATTCGTGCACGCAAAGTTTCTGTTTTTCAGCAGAATCAAATCAACTATCATCGTAGGTTATCCTATAGGTTTTACTTGGCACAAACACTAATTAAAACATAAAACCACATCCAAACAGAAGGTAGATGGATTATTTATTCCTAAACAGAAGCAAAAACAAAAAATAAAATTGGGTTGCCTCCCAACAAGCGCTATCGTTTAACGCCCCTAGCTAGGCATTGAGAATTTTAATGATGCTCACAAGAAAGACAAGAATTGAAGCGCAAAGAGAGCATCATGAAACACCTGACAAACACATCTAAGTCTAACATACTTCCTATGCATAGGCATATTATAAGCAAACAAATTTGCAAGGCAAACAAAAACTATCATATGCAAGGAAGAACAAAGAGATGATAGCAATCTCAACATGACGAGAGGTAATTTAGTGAGATAAAAATTTCTAAGACCATATGTTCCTCTCTCATAATAATTACATGTGGGATCACAAGCAAATTCAACAAAATAGCTATCACATAAAATATTTTCAACATGATCTACATGCATGCAAAGGTGACACTCTTCCAAAATAGTGGGATTAACATTAACTAAAGTCATGACCTCTCCAAACCCACTTTTATCAAAAATATCATAAGATTGAACATTATCAAAATATGTGGGATCTAAAGTTGACACTGTTCCAAACCCACTTTCAATAATATTGCAAACACTATTATCAATCTCATATTCATCATGGGGCTTAAATAAATTTTCAAGATCATAAGAAGAATCACCCCAATCATGATCATGGCAACAAGTAGTAGACATACCAAAACTAGCATCCCCAAGCTTAGGGTTTTGCTTATTATTAGCACAATTGACATCAAGAGAATTTATAGTAAAATCATTGCAATCACGCTTTTTATTCAAAGATCTATCGTGAATCACTTCATAAAGTACTTCATCACAATTTCTAGATTCACGAATTTCAAGCAAAACCTCATAAAGATAATCTAGTGCACAAAACTCACTAGCAATTGGTTCAACATAATTGGATCTCTTAAAGAGATTAGCAAGTGGATGATGATCCATAAACTTTTAGCGAGCGAAGATGCAAGCAAAAAGAAGGTACAAGCAAACATAAGACCGAACGGAAGAAGGGCGAATAAAACGGCAAGGGTGAAGTGGGGGAGAGGAAAACGAGAGGCAAATGGCAAATAATGTAATGCGAGAGATACGGATTGTGATGGGTACTTGGTAGGGTTGACTTGCTTGCATGAGCCTCCCCGGCAACGGCGCCAGAAATTCTTCTTGCTACCTCTTGAGCACTGCGTTGGATTTCCCCAAAGAGGAGAGGATGATGCAGCAAAGTAGCGTAAGTATTTCCCTCAGTTTTTGAGAACCAAGGTATCAATCCAGTAGGAGACCATGCACAAGTCCCTCGTACCTACACAAAACGATAGCAACTTGCAATCAACGCGATTAGGGGTTGTCAATCCCTTCACGATCACTTATGATAGTGAGATCTGATAGAGATGATAAATAATATTTTTGGTATTTTTGATAGATAGATGCAAAGTAAAAAATAAAAGGCAAAGTAAAAGCAAAGCAAGTAAATAAAGTGATAGAGATTGTATGATGAGAATAGACCCGGGGGCCATAGGTTTCACTAGTGGCTTCTCTCAAGAGCATAAGTATTCTACGGTGGGTGAACAAATTACTGTTGAGCAATTGACAGAATTGAGCATAGTTATGAGTATATCTAGGCAATGATCATGTATATAGGCATCACGTCCGTGACAAGTAGATCGAAACGATTCTGCATCTACTACTATTACTCCACTCATCGACTGCTATCCAGCATGCATCTAGAGTATTAAGTTAAAAACAGAGTAACGCCTTAAGCAAGATGACATGATGTAGAGGGATAAATTCATGCAATATGATAAAAAAACCCATCTTGTTATCCTCGATGGCAACAATACAATACGTGCCTTGCTGCCCCTTCTGTCACTGGGTAAGGACACCGCAAGATTGAACCCAAAGCTAAGCACTTCTCCCATTGCAAGAACTACAAATCTAGTTGGCCAAACCAAAAAGGATAATTCGAAGAGACTTGCAAAGATAACTCAATCATACATCAAAGAATTCGGAGAAGAATCAAATATTTTCCATAGATAATACTGAATCATAAACCCACAATTCATCGATCTCAACAAACACACCACAAAAATAAGATTACATCAAATAGATCTCCACGAGAGAGGTTGAGAACATTGTATTGAGATCCAAAAAGAGAGAAGAAGCCATCTAGCTACTAGCTATGGACCCGAAGGTTTGAAGTAAACTACTCACACTTCATCGGAGGGGCTATGGTGATGATGTAGAAGCCCTCCATGGTGGATGCCCCCTCCGGCGAAGCTCCGGAACAGGCCCCAAGATGGGATCTCCTGGATACAGAAGGTTGCGGTGGTGGAATTAGGTTTTTGGCTCCTGTTCTGATTGTTTGGGGATACGTAGGTATATATAGGAGGAAGGAGTACGTCGATGGAGTGTCAGGGGGCCCACGAGGTAGGGGGGCGCACCCTCCACCCTCGTGACCGCCTCTGGCACTTCTTGGAGTAGGGTCCAAGTCTCCTGGATCATGTTCCGTTGGAAAATCATGTTCCCGAAGGTTTCATTCCGTTTGGACTCTGTTTGATATTCCGATTCTTCGAAACACTGAAATAGGCAAAAAAAACAAAAATTCTGGGCTGGGCCTCCAGTTAATAGGTTAGTCCCAAAAATAATATAAAAGTGGAAAATAAAGTCAAATATAGTCCAAAACAGTAGATAAAGTAGCATGGAGCAATCAAAAATTATAGATACGTTGAGACGTATCAGGAGTCGCCGGACTTTCGGGAAGGACCTGTCGTCCGTGGCCTGTAGCTTTGTCCGGTCTTCCTTCTCTCACTGTAGCTTCCCCCAGGGCTCGGACGTCCGGGACCGGCCGGTCGTCCGATGCCTGTAGCTTCACAAATGGCCTTTCTTCTTGATGTTCGTTCTTGGCGTCCTTGCCACCTTGGCCATTGGGTGTAGCTGGCCCGTGGCTCTCCTCCAGGTACTTGATCACACACAAAGTGTCCATATGAGGTAGTAGCCAAGTCTCGTTAGTAGAGAGAGGAAGTTCGGAGAGGAGCGAGTTCACCTTATCTTCGATAGCCTTTGCTCTAGCTCTTATCATGGGTCCAAGTGGTGTTTCCATGGGGATGAGCGAGGCATGCTCTGCATCATCTCCCCCCCTTGGGAAAGATCCGACCACGGATCAAAAGCTTCGTCTCCATGGTATGGCGCAAGGTCCTTGACGTTGAAGATGTCGCTCACATTGTACTTGCCTTGTGGTAGGTCTATCTTGTAGGCGTTGTCGTTGTAGCGTGCTAGCACCTTGAAGGGTCCATCGGCTCGAGGGAGAAGTTTGGACTTGCGTTCGTTGGGGAAGTGGTCCTTTCGAAGGTGTATCCACACAAGATCGCCAATGTTGAAGATCATGGGTTGCTTGTTGACGTTGAGCTTGGTCGCTAGTCGTTGTACTTGGAGCTCGATGGTGTGCCTTGTATCCTCATGCATCTTCTTGATGTATCTTGCCCGTGCAATCGCATCCATGTTGGTGCGCTCTTGTAGAGGAAGAGGTAGAATGTCCAATGGTGACAACGGGTTAAAGTCGTAGACGACCTCGATGGGAGACTTGCCGGTAGTCGAATGTCTTGCATGGTTGTAGGCGTACTCGGTGATGGGTAGACATGCCTCCCACTCCTTGATGTTCTTCTTGATCAACACGCGAAGTAGAGTGGAGAGAGTCCGGTTCGTCACCTCCGTTTGGCCGTCGGTTTGAGGATGGTATGCGGATGAGAACAAGAGCTTGATTTCGAGCTTGGCGCATAGGGTCTTCCAAAAGTAACTCAAAAACTTGACGTCGCGGTTGGAGACGAATGTCTTTGGAACGCCATGGAGACGCAAGATTTTCCTACAAAAGAGATTTGCAACGTGTGAAGCATCATCTATCTTGTTGCAAGGGATGAAATGTGCCATCTTAGAAAATCGGTCCACAACAACAAACACGGAATCCTTTCCATTTTGAGTTCTAGGCAAACCAAGTACAAAGTCCATGCTAATGTCTTCCCAAGGTTGATAAGGAATAGGAAGAGGCATGTAAAGACCATGAGATTGAGTTTTAGACTTAGTTTTGCGACATGTAGAGCATCGGGTGGTGAAGCGTGAGACATCTCGAAACATCTTGGGCCAAAAGTAGTTCTTGGGGAGCGTGGAGAATGTCTTATCTCGTCCAAAGTGTCCCATGAGTCCGCCTCCATGAGCCTCTTGCAAAAGTAGCAAACGAAGAGAAGACTCGGGAATGCAAAGTTTGTTAGCTTTCATAAGATAAGCATCCTTGATATAATATTGTTCCCAAGAAGTATGCGTCAAACACTTAGCATTTGGAATAGCAAAAGATGGATCATTAGCATACAAGTCTTTGATGTGCTCAAAACCAATAACATTCAACTCAAGTTTAGTGACAAGCGTGCATATGCGTGAAAGCGCATCCGCAACTACATTTTCCTTACCCTTAATGTACTTGATCACATAGGGGGAAGATTCAATAAATTCACTCCATTTGACATGACGCTTGTTCAACTTAGTTTGACCTTTTAAGTACTTAAGCGTTTCATGATCGGTATGGATGACAAACTCATGAGGTCTAAGATAATGTTCCAAAACATGTAGCACATGTACTAAAGCATACAATTCTTTGTCATATATGGGATAGTTAAGTTGAGCACCAGAGAGTTTTTCACTAAAATATGCAATGGCTCGTTTTTCTTGCATCAAAACTCCGCCAATTCCGGTACCACTTGCATCATAATGAACCTCAAAAGTTTTGTCAAAATTGGGCAAAGCAAGAATTGGAGCATGAGTAAGCAAGGACTTGAGCTCATCAAAAGCGGTAGATTGCAAAGATCCCCAAACAAAAGGAGCATTCTTCTTACTCAAGGCATGCAAAGGAGCTGCAATAGTGCTAAAATCTTTCACAAAGCAACGATAAAAACCTGCAAGACCAAGAAAATTTCGCACTTGTTGCAAATTGGTGGGTTGGGGCCAAGTTTTAATTGTTTCAATTTTGGTTTCATCAACATGGACACCCTTGGATGATACAACAAACCCCAAGAAAACCACTTTGTCAACACCAAATGTGCACTTTTTCATGTTGCATAAAGACTTTCCTTGCGAAGTGTTTGCAAAACAGACCTAACATGATCAAGATGCTCTTTGATGGTTTTGCTAAACACAAGAATATCATCGAAGTAAACCACAACAAAGACTCCAATATAAGGTCGAAGTACATGATGCATGAGACGCACAAAAGTACCGGGAGCTTCCGATAAACCCATAGGCATAACTAACCACTCATATAAGCCAAATTGGTTTTGAAAGCAGTTTTCCATTCATCACCCTCTTGAATGCGGATTTGATAATAGCCACTTTTAAGATATTTTTGAGAAAAAGTTGGCTCCACTAAGTTCATCAAGCATATCATCTAAGCGGGGAATGAGATGCCTATAACGAATGGTGATAGCATTTATAGGTCTACAATCGGAACACGAGAGGAAACTTCCATCGGGCTTAGGCACAAGTATAACGGGAACGGCACAAGGGCTTCAGCTTTCACGTACATGACCGTTGTCGATTAGTTGTTGTACTTGCCGTTGAATCTCCTTGGTTTCTTCGGGATTGACACGGTATGGAGCTTTGTTTGGAAGTGGCGCTCCGCGGATGAGGTCGATTCGATGCTCAATGCCTCGTAGAGGAGGTAGACCCAGAGGTAGCTCATCGGGGAAAACATCTTGAAATTCCTGCAAAAGAGATTGAAACACCAAAGGTAGCTCGTGAAGGGTGTTAGTTTTTGGTTATCCATCCTTGCACACAAGAACAAAGTGTATCACACTCGATGGGTTCTCACACACTTCTCTCATCTCACTTTTTGTGGCGAATAGTATGATGTTTTTCTCCCTAGGCGAAGAGGCGCTCAAGTTTGGCTTGTGGCTCTCACTCACTTTTTGGTGGATCTCTTTTTCACTCTTCTCTCTATGGTGGGTGGCTTGCTTGTCGGCTATCACTTCACTAGGAGACATAGGTCGTAGCACATATTCCTTCCCTTTCATCTTGAAGCTATAGTGATTGGTACGCCCGTTGTGGAAGACACCACGGTCGAATTTCCATGGTCGACCAAGAAGGAGGTGGCAAACGGTCATTGGGACCACATCACACTCCAAAGTGCCCTCATATGCACCAATTTTGAAGGATACTTGGACCGTATGTTCAACTCGTATAGTGTCGGAGTCACTTAGCCATTGAACCTTGTAGGGGTGCGGGTGCTTCCTCTTGACCAAATGAAGCTTGGAGCATAGTTCTTCACTTGCCAAGTTGTGGCAACTACCTCCGTCGACGATGACCATGACAGACCTTCCATGGATGCCGGCCTTTGTGTGGAAGATATGGCATCGTTGGTCTTCTTCTTATTGATGTTGAAGAGTCAATACCTTGGAGACAACAAGAGCGGGGCTCGTATCTTCATCACAAAAGACTTGATCATCTTCATCTTCATTCACTCGCCTATGCATGGCCACTTGCTCGATAGCTTCCATTTCATCTTCACGCATTGAGTCATAGGTGCCATCGTCGTTGAGGATCATGGTGCGCTTGTTTGTGCATTCATAGGACTTGTGGCCTCGGCCGCCGCAAGTGAAACACTTGAAGGAGCTTGTCTTGACGGTCTCATCGGTCGGAGTAGATGAAGAAGCAGGTGGCTTGAAGTTGCTTGTAGTAGGAGGAAGACGACTTTAACTTGACAAATGTTTCTTGTAACTTGACTTGTCGTCGTTGCTTGGAGAAGTCTTGGTTGATGTCGAAGTTGGAGTGGTTGTTGAAGCTTGGTTATTGGAGAAGCCGTAGGTCTTGGATGAGTACTTGGCGTACTTGAAGTCATCTTGCACTTGACGTTCCGCCTTTGGAGCTTGATGCACGAGCTCAATGAGGTTGGAGTCAGGTTGGAAGTCAGCGATCTTCTTGATGGGATGATTGAGTCCATTCAAGAATCGTGCCATTGTTTGCTCATCATCTTCCGTGACATTGGCTCGAATCATGGCTATCTCCATTTCCTTGTAGTATTCTTCAACACTCTTTGTTCCTTGCTTGAGGAGTTGTAGCTTCTTGAGGAGATCGCGGTTGTAGTAGGTTGGTACAAAACATGCTCGCATGACATCCTTCATTTGAGCCCAAGTGGTGATTTGAGGTTCACCTCTCGCTTGATGGCGCTCAAGGACTTGTTCCCACCATATGATCACATAGTCTTGGAACTCAAGTGATGCCATAGTGATCTTCTTCTCTTCCTCATAGTTGTGCAAACGAAAGATTTTGTCGACCTTCAATGCCCATGAGAGGTATTCTTCCGGATCATTGCTTCCATTGAACTTGGGCATTGTGAATTTGAGCTTGTCATAGCGTTGCTCTTCATTGTGTTGTTGGCGATGGTGATGATGATTCCCTTGACGTGGAGGGTACTCGTCTTCATGTTGCTCTTGGCGTGGAGGAATTCCATGATCAACTTGCTCTTGTTGACCTTGAGGTTGAGGTGGAGCTTGACGAGCCTGTGGAGGAGCTTGAGGGACTTTACGTTGCACGCGCGGTTGATAGTTCCTCTCTTGGATTTCTTCTCGAAGGGCTTCCTCTTGATTGCGCCGTTCGCGATTGCGGTTGGCGATGGCTCGACTTGATTCTTGAAGGGCACATTCTGCCTCATGAGCTTGTGCTTCTCGTTGTTGTTGTTGAAGACGTTGAGCCTCGGCGTCTTGTTGTGTAGACGCACTCGTTATTCCTCTTGGCGCCGTAGTCGTTGTCGTTCTTGAGCTTGAGCAAAAGCGACTTGATTTGATTGAGGATGAGGGATTTGCTCATCGGCTTGCTCTTGTGAATGCTTGACGTGTAGTGGGTTTCGAGATGCTTGACGGTCTTGACGCGCGGCTCGTCGAAGAATGGTTGATGATGGTATACTTGAGCCGGAGAAGGAGTCGGCGGAGTGTTGACTTGAGTGGCTCCGTCTTGAGTATGATGATGTAGAAGGAGGCCGGTTCACCAACAAGGCGTGGATCTCATCCATTCTTGCATCGTTCTCTTGCTTGTGCGTGTCGAGCTTGTTGTCGAAGTAGTCTCGTGTACGTTGCTCGGAGAGTCGCAAGTCAGTGGCGAGGTTGTCGATGCGGTCGTTCATTGCTTGTTGCTCTTGATGTAACGCTCGTTGTGCACCAAAGAGGTGGCTCTTGGTGATGTATGATGACATGTCGTCGTCTTGCTCGATGAAGAGTGGGTTGGTAGAAGTTCTTGGCCTATCCATCATTCCAAGCAAAATGTGAGTGGTAGAAGGAGAAGAACTAATACCAATGTACCTTTGACCGATGTTGATGATGAATCAAGTTCACTCAATTGCGGACAATGAAATAGCACTATTGGTACCAATTCTTGTCGGTTCTCACACCTACAAAAGTAAAAGCTTATGGTGGAGCTTGGTTAGGATGGTAGCATAAAATTTGATGCAATAGTTAGTGAGCTTCAATAATGTTGGAAATGATTCACAAATTTGCAAATGCAACAAGTAGACCAAGCAAATAGTGGAACACGGGAACACACACGCAAATAGATAGATGGGATTGTGCAAACCAAAAGTGAGCCAAAATGTGGAACCCGCAAAAATGCTCCTGTTGCACAATACTAGAGAGACGCTAGCACGATTGCACAATAGGTGGATACGGAACTTGTGCACAACCTACTAGGCAAAAATGCAACGATCTCTATCCCAAGTATGTTATATGTATGGTATTTCGGTGCTATGATCCAAGATGATCTTATATGACAATCTTAATGTAGTATGATGATATGGTTCTTGCTCATAAGCTCTTTGCTTATCTTTCCTCTTTGCTTAAAAGCTTGGGTGGCTCTTTCACTTTTGAGCTCTTTTCTCAAGCAAAGCTTCACGAACCAAGATAGCAATTGTGTATGCAATGACAACTTTGTCACACACAAGTTGATGCCAAGATATGCACCACGATGGTATGGTATGTATGATATGGAGTATGATCACTAATGTGCACAAGTCACGTTGCCGGCAATACTCAATGGCTAGTCTCGATGGGTGAGCTACGCAAAAGTAAGGCCATGTGGGGTATCAATGGAATTGCAAGTTATGACAAAGATGTCTTCGAAGTTACCGTCCTTGGCGATGATAAGACCCTTGCAAAAATGAGCTGTGGTGATGATGAAGTCGAACCGTACATAGATAGCCGAAACACAATAGGACACGGAAGCCACAACTCAAAATCTCAAGGATCAAAATGTGTCAAAATCGTCATTGGAGGTATTGGGGAGGATGGTGGTGTATGTGGGTTTGGAAGATGTGGTGGAAGGTGGGGATGTGGTGGTGGCCGAACTGAAAAATTCAGTTTCATCAGAGTTTCACGGACGTCCTGGTTTTACGGTCATCCGGTCGTCGAATGTCCGGCAGTGTCCGGTCGTCCGGTGCCTGGGCGAAATTCGGGCACGGGATGAACTGCGCGATTTCGGGGCGGAAGGAGATGGTGAGGTCGAAATCGAGCGGATTGGTGGATGGAAAAGGGTGGGGAGGGTGGGGAAAGCTAGATCCACACGTAGCAACTCAAATCCATGAACCAAATCCAACAAAATCTCAACTCACTAACAAATCACAAAACAATTTGGGGCTATTTTTGGTGGGGAATTTTCGGATTTAGGACGAAAACAACAAAATCAAGCTAGAAAACACGGGGTAGGGGCTCCAAAAACGTGATCAACATGGCTCATGATACCAAGATGATGTAGGGCGGAACCCTATGGTGACGATCTTTCATGTTTGGAGTGGATCCTATGGGGAATCACGAAGAACACGCAGAAGCACAAAGGGGAAACACGGGGAAAACGAGAGAGAATCACTAAACCGACAAGGAATAAATCACACAAGTGCTAGATCACCGAGAACAAAGAGTAACACATGATCCACAATCAACAAAGATAAGGATACAAAGGAACCGTTCTTCTCCGTGAGGAGGTCTTGATGGTCTTCCCTAGAGAGGGGTCTTGAATCCGCTTGGGGGATCTTCTCCGAAGAGGTCGTGAGCTCCAAGGAGAAGTAACCAAGTGGATGAGATAGGCTCTCACACAAATATGAGTTAAACCAATGCTACCCTAGAAAGGTGGGGAAGAAAGAATATATATAGTCTAGGGGGGCGAAGGGGTACATGGGCTGCAGCCCGACAAGAAATCAGCACTCGGGTGTCGGACGTCCGGAAGGCGTCGGACGTCCGGGGCTTCGGGACGGTCCGGACGTCCGGGGCTTCGGGACGGTCCGGACGTCCGGGGCTGTCGAACTTCCGTAAATTCGGCTCTAGTCCCGGTCGCCCGGTCATCCGGTGGCTTCGGTCGTTCATTAATTTCTTCTCGGGTGCCCAGTTGCCGGACGTCCGAAGGTCGTCGGTCGTCCGTGGCCCTGGGAGTCGCCGGACGTCCGGGAAGGACCGGTCGTCCGTGGCCTGTAGCTTTGTTCGGTCTTCCTTCTCTCGCTGTAGCTTCCCCCAGGGCTCGGACGTCCGGGACCGGCCGGTCGTCCGGTGCCTATAGCTTCACAAACGGCCTTTCTTCTTGATGTTCGTGCTTGGCGTCCTTGCCACCTTGGCCATTGGGTGTAGCTGTCCCGTGGCTCTCCACCAGGTACCTGATCACACACAGAGTGTCCATATGAGGTAGTAGCCAAGTCTCGTGAGTAGAGAGAGGAAGTTCGGAGAGGAGCGAGTTCACCTTATCTTCGATAGCCTTTGCTCTAGCTCTTGTCATGGGTCCAAGTGCTGTTGAGGGAGATGTAGATACGTCCATGGGGATGAGCGAGGGATGCTCCGCATCACTAGGCCTCGCCGTCGTCCACCGCCTTGGTGCTCTCCGCGCGGCGTGGTCAATGTGGTCAATGACCGACTTCCATCAGAAGAGTACTTTACGTGGAGAGGCTGACAGCTGGGTCCACAACAGCCGCAAGGAAGTGCCTCCTTATTACGCGCAAAATAATTATTCCTCCACCTGACAGCGGGGACCCACCGGACGGGCCATCGTATTTTGCAAAAAAAAATGTTTACCCCCTGACTGCTGGGACCCACAAGCTACATCTTCGCACACAAGGAAGTGCATCCGGGCAAAAAAACGATTCGCCCCCAGACTGCTAGGACCCACCAGCTACATCTTTGCACGCAAGGAAGTGCCTGACAGTCGGGACCCACCTGGTCGAAGCGTATGTAGCATTGTCATTCTGATCGCGAACGTGTACGTACATACTGGTAGATGTAGAGGCGCGCACGTGTCGTAGTAGTGGCGCGCACGTAGCATGTACATGATACGTATAGCGGCCATTGTACAAGAAAGAAAATACGGCCATGTACGTACATACGGGCGGGGTCTCGAATGCCTACTCGGGCATACGTACGGCCAGGGCTCGTGTACATGGCTGGGTCGGAACGGAGAAACTGCATCATCGTCGTGTTCATGGGGAGGCAACGGAATACGTGTTGTTCATCGGGAGGCAACGGAACGCGTGGGAGCCAACTGGCTTGGACGGAACAGCTGATGGAAACGAGGCCTGGCGTACTGCAAAACGGAGGAAACGGCCTTGTGTTCGACCGGCCACGTTTGAAACGGGATCCTGTTCATCGAGAGGGGTCTGGCGTACCACAAAATAGAGAAAACAGACTTGTTTTGGACCTCCTACGGTTGAAACGGGGTCCTGTTGATCGGGAGGGGTGTGGTGTACCGCAAAACGGAGGAAATAGACTTGTGTTGGAGCGCTATGGTCGAAGCGGGGGTCCTGTTCATCAGGAGGGGTGTGGCGTACCGCAAAACGGGACTCCACGGGATACTGTTCGTCTCCACCGTTGACCTCGTCCAGCCTCCATGGGATACGGTTCATCCATCATCGACCTCCTCCAGCCTGAACCTGTGACTGTTCATCCACGGGCTCCTGTTCATCCAGCCTCCATCGCGCGCTACTCCACCGGCTACTGTTCAACTAGCCCTCTCCACGGGCTCCTGTTCAACTACCCCTCCACAGGCTAATGTTTATCCACCCCTCCACTGTCTACTGTTCATCCAGCCCTCCGCGGGGTCCTCCTGTTCATCCAGCCCTCCATGGGATCCTGTTCATCCAGCCCCAACCGGATCGATCGATCGGTGTCCTGTTCATCCAGAGGCAACACCACGGGGTCCTGTTCATCCACCCCACCGGGAACTGTTCATCCAAACCCTCCCAGCAACACTCACTGTTCATCCAGAGGCAGCATCGATTGGCTTCAGTTAGCAGCAGTAGCGAAGGAATCGCCTGATCGGGTTCAGTTAACAGGCATCGATCGATCGCTCGGGTTCAGTAACGCATTGCTTGCAGTGCAATTGCTCGGGTTCAGTGGGCGAACGCCTTGCTCGGGTTCAGTTAGAGCCCAACGCCTCGCACCCACATGCTTGCGTGTACGAGAGAAACACACAAACCTCCGTGCATCGCTCAGCCCCGATCACCCACCGTAACCAGGAACACTCCGATATTTTCCTCGCCCTCGCTTCTACCACGGTTTTTTCCGTCATGGACGGCCCAAAGAATGTCATGCAGCTGCTTCTCCGGCCCGCCAAGGACGAAAAGCCCATTTTCTGTCATGATCTTTTGTCACAGAAGTAGGAGTCCACCACATCTATGATGATACTGGGTTTTGTCACAATTATCGTCATAGAAGTGTCATAAGTATGACAGAAAAAAAATTTGTTCGGCCCAAAATGTCACGGATGTGTCTTTTTTTGTAGTGCACCTCCAGAGCCCTGGAGGAGGCCCGAACTGCACTGGACCAGCTCCAAGGTGATCTTCAAGGCCCGGATCGGCGCGTAGTGTTTGGGCGCCTAGAGCTGATCTCGGGGTGGTTCCAGGCTGACGCGTCTGTCCTGGCGGCCTGGTGTTCCGCAGAGGAGGCCCGGAAGGTGGCCGGTGTAGCCGCTGCTGGGCGTGACCTGGCGCGGAAGGAGGCCAAGGACGCCCAGGAGCGGTGCCACGCAGTGGAAGCCGAGCTGGAGGCCCTCCAGATCAGCAGGCCAGCCAGCTCCAGGAGTGAGAGGAGAATTTGAAGGCCCAGGAGGCTGCCGTCATCAATCGCGACGCCGAGCTGAAGTAGGTAGCCGAGGAGCAGGCCACGGAGCATGACCGCCTGAAGAGGTTAAAGGAGGAGGCGGAAGCGGCCCAAGCATCCCTTTCCGAGGCCAAGGGGGTGGCCGCCATGGAGCACAGCACCCTCGTCTCCCTCGAGGAGGTTCCACAAGGCTCGGCAGGCACTCTTTGGGAGCGATCCCCAGGGGACAATGGTGACCCCGAAGGAGAGCCTTGCCGCCCTGCTTCCTGAGGTCGTTGAGGCGCTCGAGGACGTCATCGACGGGTTTGGATCCATGGTGAAAGGTGAGGCCCACCTTCTCTCTTCCTCGGCTCTGACGCGTGCCTTCAGCAATCTCTACCTCCGGGACGCCAGCTTCGACTTTGCCGCCTTCCTTGAGCCTGTGGACCCCGTCTTCAGCGATGCTATTGCTGACACTGTGAAGGGTTCGGTGGAGGCCCTGCTGGACAAGTTCTTCATTGTTGGTCCTCCGGCTTGGGCCGAGGGCAAGGGCGACGTCGTTGATGACAGGACTCCGCAAGCGGGCGATGACGGTAGCCAGGGCTGAAGAGGTGGCTCGGTGGTGGTGCTCCTTCCTGTTTATATTCCGCAACATGTATCATGCCTCGTGGAGGAATTAAAACTGGTGCTTGGAACAATGTGCTTTGTAATAACTAGCTTATGGTTTTGTGACTTCTTTTTTGTTTCATTTGTTGTTCTGTATCAGTAGGGCCTGACCCCGCGCATACCTCAGCAGCCATTGGGTCGTCCGGATCACCAGGACGAGCCCAAGGGGTGAGGGGCTACATGGCCAGTTAGGCTCCTGAGACGCGATGCTCAGGAGTCACCCTTGACGTGCGAACAACTTGGGAAAAGAGGCTCAAGGGCAAGCCTTGGCGTTCTCTGTCGGCAAGGCCCGGTCCCGCGCATACCTCAGCCGCTGTTGGGTCATCCGGATCACTAGGACGAGCCCAAGGGGTGAGGGGCTACGTGGCCAGTTAGGCTCTTGAGGCGCGATGCTTGGGAGTCCCCCTTGACGTACGAACAGCTTGGGAAGGGAGGGAAGAGAGTTAGGCCTTGGTGTTCTGCATTGGCAGGGCCTGGCCCCGTGCATACCTCAGCCGCCATTGGGTCATCTAGACCACCACGACAAACCAAGGGGTGAGGGGCTACGTGGCCAGTTAGGCTCCTGAGGCGCGATGCTCAGGTGTCCCCCTTGACGTATGAACAGACCATGATACCTCTCCTCGCCAGGCTCTCGCTGGGGAGGGGCGCGCGAAGACCAGGTTTGTGGGACCCGGCAGGGTGGCGTACGCCAGGCGTGACCTGAGCGTAGCCCCCATGCCCAGCCCCCTCGCGCTACCCTCCCGAGGGAGAGCAGCGCGGTGAGGCTAAGCACTGAGCCCGGAGGCTCCCTGAGGTTGCTGCAGCCACGAGGCCACCCTTAGTTGTTTATCACTAGCGTGGGGCATGGCGCTTCTGCTCTTGCACGGGCATAGCCGCTCCTCGGCAGTGTCGACGGTCAGCGCGGAGCATGGTGCTTCCACTGGTGCGTGGGAGGGGGCTCCTCTGACGAGAGCCTCCGGGGCGTGTACAGCCCTGCCCTGACAAGTGGCTTGCTCGGCAGGGCTGGAGGAGGTGTGTATGGGCACTCGTGTGCCAGCACGGGATATACAAGGCCCTACCTCAAGGCGGTTTGCGCCTGAATTGGATCGGGAACTCTTGTGTCAGTCCTGCAAGATGGTTAGGCAACCTGTGCCGAATGAGTCTCCTGAGGTTATTGCATGAGAAGGCCAGACACCAACGACCCAAGGAGGTGACGTGAACGGGGCCGACCCGCCAGACAGAGCTCATCCGTTGGGTTTATCAACGTTGTAGGGACGGACACGAGCACAGACGCCGTGCCAAGTTGAGGGAGTCCTCGACTAGGGGGTGTCTGGATAGCCGAACTATCATCATTGGCCGGACTCCAAGACTGTGAAGATACAAGATTGAAGACTTCGTCTCGTGTCCGGATGGGACTTTCCTAGGCATGGAAGGCAAGCTTGGCAATACGGATATGTAGATCTCCTACCATTATAACTGACTCTGTGTAACCCTAGCCCTCTCCGGTGTCTATATAAACCGGAGGGTTTTAGTCCATAGGACGAACAACAACCATACCGTAGGCTAGCTTCTAGGGTTTAGCCTCCTTAATCTCCTAGTAGATCTACTCTTGTACTACCCATATCATCAATATCAATTCAAGCAGGAGTAGGGTTTTACCTCTGTCGAGAGGGCCCGAACCTGGGTAAAAACATCGTGTCCCTTGTCTCCTGTTACCATCTGCCTAGACGCATAGTTCGGGACCCCCTACCCGAGATCCGCCGGTTTTGACACCGACATTGGTGCTTTCATTGAGAGTTCCTCTATGCCGTCGCAACCAGGAAGGATGCCCCTTCCCGTCTTTAAAGACGGTACCGTTGCCAAGGAAGCTTTGGCCACCGGCCAAACTATCCGGCTAGGTGGTTTTCTTATGACCGCCTGTTCGGCTGCCGCTCCGACAATGACCTCTCGGGTCATCAAAAGCGATCTTCACGTCAACTTGGAATTCGCCGAGCAGCTAGATCCGATGGAGCTCTCCTCCATAAACGAGCTCTTGGATTGCATTGGTGCCCTAGGAGTCGCTACAGACTACGATCAGATTGGGCTTAAAACCGATCTGAGAGAGATTAACTCTCCCCAGGCTACCCACCACGTTGTTGTGGTAGAGGAACAGCGCGGCGACTCTTCTTCTATATTAAAGACCAGTTATGTCCGGATTCCTAATCCCTCCATGCCGGATTCCCGCGGAGGGACGGATGCCAATCAAGTACTGAACCTAAAGTCAGGCAGCGGACCAGATTCGTTGGACAACATCCAGCAATCCAAGCTTCCAAATTCGGAAACTTTTCGGACCTTGAGCCTCAGATTGGGCGGGGTTCCGAATTTAATTCCACTCGCCCACCCAAACACAAGCGATCTATCTCAAATCCGGCAAGAGCCTGCTGAAACAGTACATCATTACTGGGCTAGATTCCTCCTAGTTATGGACAGGATAAAGGACTGCCGTGAAGAAATGCCCGGGCCCAATGGAATCATCACTCTTGTCAGTGATCCGGACATAGCACTCCGCGCCGAAAATAAGACAGACGCACTAGCCCTAGAGGCACTATACGAAGCCCTAGCGGCAGAGGAACTCACAGCGCTGCACTCCACGGTGAATAGGGATGATGTGATACTTGATAAGAGATCCAAGTCCACCTCTTTTAAAACAGCGGACGAAATAGTCAAATTCCAAGTCCATCCAATGGACCCCACAAAGACGGCCTCCATTGGGGCACAATTAAACCCTGATGTAGATGCCGCACTATGAGAATTCCTTCGGGAAAATTGGGACATCTTTGCCTGGCACCCTTCAGATATGCCAAGAATCCCACGCAGGTTGGCAGAACACAGCCTAAACATCCTAAAAGGATTCAAGCCAGTCAAACAGGCTTTTCAGCGATTTTCTGAACCCAAAAGACAGGCAATGGGAGAGGAGCTAGCCAAACTATTAGAAGCCGGATTCATCAGAGACATAAAACATCCGGACTGGCTAGCGAACCTGGTAATGGTACCAAAAAAGGACAAATCCTAGCGCCTGTGTGTCGATTTTAAAGACCTTAACAAGGCTTGTCCAAAGGATCCTTTCCCCCTTCCCCACATCGATCAAATCATCGATGCTACCGCATGGCACGATTCATTGTGCTTCCTTGACGCATACTCTGGATACCATCAAATCAAGATGGCGGAGACAGACCAAGCCGCAACGGCATTCATTACTCCATACGGACCATTCTGCTTCAACACAATGCTCTTCGGGCTCAAAAAATCCGGTGCAACATATCAGCGCATGATTTAGACATGTCTGGCAACCCAGATCGGCAAAACAGTGGAGGCATACGTAGACGATGTGGTCGTCAAGACCAAACACGTCGAAACTCTAGTAGACGATTTGAGGCTCACATTCGACAACCTCCGAGCATATGACATGAAGCTCAACCCAGAAAAATGCGTTTTCGGCATACCGGTCAGAAAGCTCTTGGGCTTCATTGTATCCGGTAGAGGAATTGAAGCAAACCCAGCCAAGACCCTAGCCCTGTCACAGTTGGATATCCCAAAAGACCTCAAACAACTACAAAAATTGACTGGATGCATGGTGGCTCTAAGCCGCTTCATCTCCCGCTTGGGAGAAAAGGCATTGCCCCTTTATCGCCTCCTCCGGTGCACCGAACACTTTGAATGGATGGATGCTGCCACGGCCGGGCTCAAAGAAATAAAGGCCATATTGGCAACAGATCCGGTCCTGGACGTGCCCAACTTGGGTGAACCAATGTTATTATATATCGCGGCAACACATCAAGTTGTAAGCGCGGTGCTCGTCGTCGAACGAGAAACAGAAGGACACAAATTCCCTCTTCAAAAACCAGTGTACTACGTATCCACTGTCTTCACTCCATGCAAGTCCCGGTATCCACATTATCAAAAGATAGCGTACGCGGTGTTCATGGCATCCCGGAAGCTGCGACACTACTTTCAAGAGTGTTCGATAACAGTGGCCTCCGAAGTACCTCTCAACGACATTATAAACCACCGTGACGCGACGGGCAGGATTGCAAAATGGGCCATTGAGCTCCTACCATTCGATATAACCTACAAACCACGGCGAGCTATAAAGTCGCAAGTTTTCACCGACTTCATCGCTGAATGGACCGAAGCCGAACTCCCTAAAGAGTACGGTGCATACTCCAATTGGATCATGCATTTCGACGGCTCCAAAATGTTGGCCGGCTTGGGGGCTGGCGTCGTCTTGACGTCCCCAACCGGAGACATAGTCCAATACATACTTCAGATAATGTACACGGACTCCAACAATGCAGCCGAATACGAGGCCCTTCTACATGGTCTCCGGATGGCAATATCCATGGGCATTCAACGCCTAGAGGTCCGCGGGGATTCAAACCTCGCAATATCCCAAGTAAATGGAGACTTTGACGCCAAGGATCCGAAAATGACAGCCTACCGTAACACCGTCTTAAAAATGTCAGCTCGGTTCGAAGGACTCGAATTCCACCATGTAGCCCGGGATAATAACCAGGTGGCCGACGTGTTGGCACGCATTGGCACAAAGCGTGACGCCATCCCTCCAAACATCTTCCTGGAGCGGATTTTTAAGCCGTCCGTATTATGGGAAGAGGAGTCCGGAAACAAACAACCCGGAACCAACCGCATCGCCCAACACTGAACATTCTGACACAATCGGTGGCTCAGCCAATGAAATAACACCTTCAGCCCAAGAAATAATGGCAGTCATTGCAACATGGACGGAACCATTCCTAGCCTACTTAATTAGGCAGGAACTTCCCGAAGACCAAAACGAGGCCCGCTGCATAGTACGACGATCTAAAGCCTACAAGGTCCATGAGGGAGAGCTTTATAAGAAAAGCGCAACCAGAGTCCTTCAAAGGTGCATCTCCGAAGAGGAAGGGCAAAATCTTCTGGCTGAAATTCACGCCGGACTCGGCGGGCACCACGCTGCAGCCCGGGCCCTTGTAGGTAAGACCTTCCGTATAGGATTTTATTGACCGACGGCCCGGGCAGATGCTCAGGACTTAGTCCAACGATGTGTCGGTTGCCAGCTCTTTGCTAATCAAAGCCACATGCCACCCACCACCCTCAAAACTATACCCATCACCTGGCCGTTCGCGGTCTGGGGGCTTGACATGGTTGGACCCCTTAAAGGGGGAACCCACAAGAAAAGATACTATTGGTCATGGTGGACAAATTCACCAAATGGATAGAGGCCAAGCCAGTTAAAACGGCCGAATCCGAACCTGTGATAGGCTTCATATCTGGGGTAGTACACCATTATGGCGTCCCCCACAGCATCATCACCGATAACGGCATGAACTTCACGGCCGACGAGGTTAAACTCTGGTGCAAAAATATGGGCATCAAGCTCGACTACGCTTCAGTCCATCACCCTCAAACTAACGGTCAAGTCGAACGAGCAAATGGTCTAATCATGAGCGGCATCAAACCCTGGTTAGTGCGGTCCCTCACAGAATCTAACACGCACTGGGTGGAGGAGCTCGACTCCGTACTCTGGGGGCTGCGGACCATGCCAAAGCGCACTACCGGATTCACACCATTTTTATGGTATACGGTGCAGAGGCAGTTTTGCCCTGCGATATAATTCATGACTCACCTCGCGTGCGCATGTACAAGGAAAGAGAGGCCGAGTTGGATCAGCAGGATAGTTTGGACGCCTTAGAAGAGGTGCGCGACGTGGCAAAAGCTCGTTCCGCATTCTATCAGCAGCAGGCTCGAAGATATCAAAGCAGAGAAGTATGGGCCAAAACTTACAATGTTGGTGAACTAGTTCTACGCCTGCCGGACAAGAAAAAGGACAAAATCAAGCCCAAATGGGAAGGTCCCTTCATCATCGACCAAGTCCTGACCGGCGGAGCATACCATCTACGAAACGCATCGGACAACCGACTCGAGCCGAACCCATGGAACGCAGCCCGTCTCCGAAGATTCTACGCCTAGCGCCGGACTCATAGTTCGTCTCCTTCCTGCGTCCACATTTTATACTTTAGCTGTCTTTTGTTTCTCTCTTTTTTCCTCCTTTTTTCGTAAAGCCTTTGAGGGCTGATCTGCGCATTGTTCGCACACACTTGACGTGCTACTCGCACTCATTATACCTGGGGGCTTCTTTAACAGAAGCTTATTTATACGGGCTTCATGCCTAACACATGTGTCACACTTCCGCATGTACCTTTCATTCACCATTGTATGCACCGATATGACTTAAGTTTTGGCCAAGCTGGGTTGCCTGGCTCCTGTGCTTACCCCTACGTTCCCGATTGTTCGGCTAGGAGGTAAAGGGAGCACCTCTGCGATTGCTACTGTTGGGTCAGCCGGATGTGTACCTCAGACTGGGTGAAGCCGAAAGCTAGCGTTCTTAAGGGAATATCCGGTCGGTGACATGAAAGATGATTTCTTACTTATTTATTTATCTGCCCCCAGATGCTTTTCTGCTCTTTTCACAGTCCGGACATGCACTTTAGGGCATGCCTCCCAGGGAAAGGAACCCCTAACGGAACTATTCTCCCTGGAAGATGTTTCTTACTAACCATGTAATATAACATAACTAGTTGGGCACTTGTCTGATAAAGCACTAATGACCCCTACGCCTGGTCTCCATGCATTCCCCGGTTTTTACATAACCGTGAGGGTATTCGGACACACTCCGGACTGTTGGGTCCCGAGGTTGAAGCGAAAAGGTCCGCAAAGATAAACGATCTACAATCCGGCTAGAAGGCATTTTACATGTCATTTTAAATTACATCATCAAATCGACTGATTGTACTCCTCTTCAATCCCATCTAACATGTTGTCTAGTTTACAGTCCCGTTGGGAATACTTCGCGGCCAACTCTACTTGGCCGTACATTAAGCTCACAGGGATCTCCTTCCCATCGGGCCCCATAGGTCCGACCTCGGCCATGTGGTTTGGATCAGCCTTCGTGTACCGCGTCTTCACCATGGCCCAGGCCTCCCTGGCACCTTGACGGCAGGCCGATATCTTCTACAGACGGAAGCGCTGCCGTGCTCCCTGAAGCATCTCAGCAAGCCCTCCCAGACCCTCGGGTAGAGAGACGGACGGCCATAAGGCCTGGGCGACGCCGCTCATCGCCTGCCGAACACATTCGTGCAGTTGCAGCAGCTCGGGAAGTAGGTCACCCGTTGAACTGGGCATTTCCTCCGCAGGACGGCCTGTGAGCACACCTACAGACACATCTCTGTCAATCGACTTCCTCGCCGAACTCTTCTTTTCAAAAGAGTTTGCTCAAGCACTTACTGTAAATGCCGCGACGAAGCCGCCGATTCTCCTTCACGGAGTCAGACAGCTGGACCCGAACATCTTTTAGTTCTTCGCCCAGCTGGGTGTTGGCATCTTGGAGTTTGTTCCTCTCCTGCTGCACCCTCATAAGCACCTTCTCACCGGCCTTCAGCTGGCGCAGTAGATGTTGCTTGTCCGGATCTAGTCCGGCACCATCTGCAATATTATTGTTAGACTTATACACATGCCGCACTGCATAAACTACTTATCTTTTCAAAGTATGTATTACCAGAGGGGGTCTCTGTGGCTCCCCCTGCAGCGGCTACAGCGGCCTCAAGTTGGGCCTTGCACTCTTGAAGTTCCTGGGACAGGTGGGTATTCTTCTCCATAAGATACTGCATAACAAATGATCCTTAAATCAGTTATTCTAACTATTTTAAGTCTCGGGGGCTACTGGCATATATAACTATTAAAATTCCTCACCCGTATGTCTTTCACATACTGCTCCGTGGCTCTGGTTAAACCATCTCGAGCGGCACGGAGGTGCGCGTCTCCCGCATTAAAGGCATTCCACGCCTCCGGGGAGAAACACGCGTCACGAAAAACTGTCCGGCGGCGCCTGTGATTCATGGCACTCTCCACCTCAGACCTGGTGGCGGACAGCCTGTCAGCATCCTCCGTTAGAGGAGCATCCGGCTCACGCCTTGTGTTCGCCTCCCCCTCTGTACCAGGCGTTGGAGCCTGGCTGGCGGAGGCTTGATTGGCAACCTCTCCGGGCACAGTCCGGTGAGCGCTCTTTCTCCTGGAAAAATCATGAGCGTTAATATACCTCCCAAGAATCTTACCCTTAAATACGATGGTGCGCCATACCGTTGCGGCGACGTTTCGATTCGCGCCGCACTCCTCTTCCGCCTGCTGGGCCGAACTGACCCTTGTGGGTCAGCCGCCGCGGGTTCGGCTTCCCGCCTTAAAGGCACCTCCTGTGGGGCACCGTTGGTATACGGTGGTCAGAAATAAGCATGGATGAGTAATAATGTTAGGACTCCGGTCACAGTTACCTGGGAAGCCGGAGATAAACCGGGGTAGTCGGCCGTAATGGCGACCAAAGCATTGTCCATGCTAAGTTGGTGGAACACCCCACTGATCATCTCCACCTTTATGTCCGGGTCCTCTTCGGAGGCCGGATCAAGGGATCATCCCGGATCCTCGGGTTGTGGAGTCAGGCTGTGTATGCCCTCTACGTCCCGGCACAGTTCCTGCGTCGAAATCACAAAGTGAGACACTTAACTTTGGGAATATGGATCGGATAGATAAACGTCCGCTTACCCAGCTTCGAGGGTTATTCATGGAGAATCCATTCAATGGACTCGCGTGGAGGAAGTCCTCCTTCTCCCCCTTGTACAAGCCGGACAGGATCTTCACCAGATCGGCAACCGATCCCGGCCCCTTGCGGCCATGACGGGTGGCGTCATCCTCCCCGTTGAAATCCCACTTGGGGTGCCCCCATATTGGAGCGGCTGCACCCCTCGCATGATGCACGTGGACATGACTCCAATCATGGTCAATCCGGAATGAGCCAGTAACCTTATCCGGCCCATCAGGTATTGGACGTCCCTATCATTCTCCTGTTGAGGGCTCCGCAGGCGCCAACTCAGGCGTTTCTTCAGGGGAGCGTTGCTGAACTCCAGGAGGCCGATCTGAAATGGGTCCGACAGTGGGGCGTCTTCCATATAGAACCATTCCGAAGGCCAGTCTTCGGATGCCTTCTTCGGGGTTCCGGATAGATATCCGGTCCCGGCGACGCGCCATATTTCGGCTCCGCCCACTTGATATATCGACCCCTCGTGAGAACGGGGTACGAGGCAAAACAATCTCTTCCACAGCGCAAAATGGGCCTCGATGCCCAAGAACAGCTCGCAAAGGGCTACAAAGCCCGCGATGTGCAAGATGGAGGCAGGTGTAAGGTGATGAAGCTGGAGCCCATAGAACTCCAGGAGCCCCCGGAGAAACGGATGTATGGGAAATCCGAGTCCCCTTATTAGATAAGGGATGAAGCATACCCGCTCTCCTTTGGAGGGATTGGGGGCGCTCTCCGCCTGCTTTCCACCTTTGTAGGTGGCCAGTCCGGCTCGAACCAGAACCATGAAGGCTGGGGGAAGGTATCCCTCTGCTTGGAGCGTCACTAGCTCGCTGTGCGGGACTGAACATCTCCTCCAATCTCCTGGCTGAGGGCTGGGAGCACGAGAGGAGGAGCCGCGTCTACTGTCCATGATGGAGTGGATTTTTGTCGGAGGCGCTTCGATGAGTACTCGCAGAAGGAGGATGGTGTGATTCGGATCTAGATCCTTGCCTCTCTTATAGGCAGCTTATTCGCGCAGCTAGGGGGTAAAACATAAAAATACCCTGGCTTTTCGCATTCATACGACACGTGGAAGAGGGCCATTATTGGACATGGAAGCCAAGGAGCACAACATTTATAAGGAAGTCGGACACTATTCGGCAAGCACATGGAATTTGGAGGAGAACCCGCCTTGCAAAGCCGAAGACAATATATGCGCCGGGCTCATCGTCATTGAAGCCTGGTTCGGGGGCTACTGAGGGAGTCCTGGACTAGGGGGTGTCCGGATAGCCGAACTATCATCATTGGCCGGAATCCAAGACTATGAAGATACAAGATTGAAGACTTCGTCCCGTGTCCGGATGGGACTTTCCTTGGCGTGGAAGGCAATCTTGGCAATACGGATATGTAGATCTCCTACCATTGTAACCGACTCTGTGTAACCCTAGCCCTCTCCGGTGTCTATATAAACCGGAGGGTTTTAGTCCATAGGACGAACAACAATCATACCATAGGCTAGCTTCTAGGGTTTAGCCTCCTTGATCTCGTGGTAGATCTACTCTTGTACTACCCATATCATTAATATCAATCAAGCAGGAGTAGGGTTTTACCTCAATCGAGAGGGCCCGAACCTGGGTAAAAACATCGTGTCCCTTGTCTCCTGTTACCATCCGCCTAGACGCACAGTTCGGGACCCCCTACCCGAGATCCGCCTGTTTTGACACCCACACCAGTCTTCTCATGCAAAGGTCCTGAAGAAAAACAACCGGCGCGCGGCTCCCGTGGCGACGAGGCACCAGGTCGCGCGTCCTCACTCATCCGTACACGAGAACAAGGCACCAAGGGCCATGGGAGGTGACGTACACGAGAGCTGGCCCGTGAGCCAGAGCTCATCTTCTTGGGTTTAGCAATGCTGCAGGGACGGAGCTGAGCACAGATGACGTGCCTGTCCTTAATCATGAGGCGGTTGTGGGTGGGCTCGCAAGGGCGCGAGACGTTCTTGGCGACGAAGCGCCGGTCAAGCACTTGATAATTTCAAAGTGGCTCATAAGGGAAGGTAAACTAGTTTTGATAGACGCAAAAGAGATACATGTCGTAGGGACGGACCCACGTGACTTGGGGATAATGCAGCCCGAGGGGCGCCCCCATACTGAACGAACTAAAAAGATGTCACCTGGCACCATTGCTGAAGAGATGTCGGGTAGTAGATTATGCGCACTGCTGAAGTCGTCCCTCACAAGCTGCCTTGGCCCTGGGCCTCGGGAGGCTCCTGAAGATGCATCTCCATCTCTGCCAGGATCACCTGGTGCCTAGCCTCTCGAGCCACCAGGACGTCCCGCATGCGGTGCTGGAATGCGACAGCTGTGCTCGCCAGGCCGAAGGGCATGCAAACGTAGCTGTGATGGGGACCCTTGCATTGGCCGACACGGGACGGCCAAAAGAGCTGCCGAGATGCGGCCCTGTTGAGCCATGGAATGTCGATGCAGACGTGGAACTCCTTACCCTCTCCAAGGCAATGAGACCCGCTCGTTGGTGGGCGGCGATCGCCCTGCAAAACCCTTGCCTCTTGAATCTCCTCGACTGCCTTGCTGATGAACTCCTGAAAGCCTGGCACCTCGCGCCCTGCGCCTTCTCTCGGGAAGCGTGTGCTGAAGCATGCCTGCACATGGTGCCCGAGCGCCTCCCTCATGACGCTGGCTAGGTCTAAGGCCCTCTAGAGGAGAGCCCCCAATCCGAGCCTGAGAGGGGCACCGGGCGCGCCTTCCTATGTGATAGGTGAAGGCGCCCCATCCAGGTATGCGAGGGTCAGCGCGGCGCTGTCGGGCGATGCCCTCTCGTGAGACCCCTGACCCAGCTGCAGCTTCTTCGTCTTGGAGGCGACCTCAGGAGGGAGGACACCGCCCTTGTTTTAAGGGTTCTCGACTACTGCAACCTGGTAGGCGTGCTCGAGGGAGCACACCGCATCCTTTTCCTTGCAGGCGACCATGATGATGCCGCCGCTCCCGGGCATCTTGAGGGATGTTGTAGCCATGGTGTGTTGCCGCCATGAACTTGGCCAGTGCTGGGTACCCGAGGATGGCGTTGTATGGCAGATGAATGTCAACAACGTCGAAGTCGATGAGCTCAGTGTGGTAGTTTTCATGCTTGCCGAAGGTGATAGGGAGGCGGATCTGCCCTATCGGGTGCATGGAGCCGTCGGTCACTCTTGAGAATGGCTTGGTAGGCTTAAGCTGGTGATATGGCAGTTGGAGCCTATTGAACATTTGGACAGAGAGAACATTGAGCGCTACGCCACCATCCATGAGGATCTTGGTGACGACCACGTTGCTGATGACAGGCGAGCAGAGCATCGGGAGCGCGCCAGCAGTGGCCGCGCACTTGAGCTGATCGGAGGAGTTGAAGGTGATTGCGTACTTGGACCACCTGAGCAGGCGTGTTGCCCTCGCGTGCGAACTGCTTGAAGATGCGGTGAGAGGTTGGGGCCTGAGAGCCGCCCAGGATGCAGGCTATGGCTCGAGGCTCCTGGAAGCCACTAGCCCCATGTCATGGTGATGATCATCGTTCCTTCTTGGTGGTGGAGGCAGTGGAGGAAGACCGGCATTGCCCTAAGGCCGATCCTCGTGAGGTTGGTCCTTCCGGGCACCCTCGCGAGGCTGGCCCTACCAGCAGCCCTCCCAAGGTTGGTCGCACTAGTCCTGGTGATGGTCGCGGCCGTCCTAGCGTCCCCCACCTCGGCCGCCTCCGCGATCGTAGCCTCGATTGTTGCGCTCAGGGCGTCGGCCGAGGCGTCCGGCGCGGAGGGCCCTGAGCTCTTGGTAGCTAGTCCTTGGTGTTGTGGATGTGGATGTTGTTGAAGAGGTAGAATGGTCGGTTGCTCTTGGATGATTCAGGGTGATCGCAGCCACGCTTCATCTCTGGCTCGGCAGCAAGCACAACCGGCCCCTTGCGTCCTTGGCCTTGGCCTTCTTGTCTTCTGGGTCGTTGTCAGTGAGCTTTAGGAGGGAAAGGCGTCCCTCCTCAGCCCTCACACACTTGTTCGCAATGTTGAACATCTCTAGGGCTGTGCAAAGGTCCTTGTAAATGGCGAGCTCCTCCTTCATCTTGACGTCGCGGACGCCATCAATGAACGCTGAGATGATGGCCTCGTCCGACACCTTGGGGATCTTGAGGCGAATGTTGTTGAAGCACTGGATGTACTTCTGCAGGGTCTCCCTGGCTACTTCTTGATGCGTTGCAGGTCACCTACGGCCGGCGGGCGGTCGCGAGTGCCCTGGAAGTTGGCGACGAAGTGGTCGTGCATCTCTTCCCAGGAGGAGACAGATCCCACGGGGAGATTCAGGAGCCAGGAGCATGCGCCATCCTTGAGGGCCATGGGGAACCAATTCACCATGATCTTCTCGTCGCCGCTGGCCACCTCGATGCTCATCTCGTAAAGCTGTAGGAACTCGGTGGGGTCGGCGGTGCCGTCCTAGCGCGGGGGCAGATCAGGCTTGAACTTGCCCGGCTAGATGATGTTCCAAAGCTCCGGGTGAACGCGCGACACCCTGTTGTGGTCACGGGAGCCTGTCGAGGAGGTGGAGCTTGGTCTTGGTGCTCGCACGCCGCCACCATCACAGGCGGCACACGATCTAGACGTGGGGGTGCTGGAAGCGCACATGCATCTTCTTGGGGCCGCTACACCACTTGGCAGCTTGCCTCTTCGTGCGCAGGTGCCTGGCGCAGCGGGTCGCACCGCGATGCCACCCCCTTTGGTTCGACGATGGCGCCCTGGGCTGGAGGTGCCCCGTGAGCCACGTCACCCGCGGCAGGCAGGTGCTGAGGAAGTGAGCGGGCCGGCACAGCAGAGTCTCCAGCGGCGCTGACAAGCTTGGCGATGCACTTGAGCCACTCCTCGTAGAAGTCATCAACGGGGCGGTAGCGAACCGCGCAATGAGGAGAGCAGCTTGCGTGTTCGCCGGGCCGCGACGCGCGTGGGAGGATGAAGCGGCCGGGGTCAGCGATGGAGTGGTGGTGCGCCCATCATGGCGCAACGAGGGGTGCAACGATGAAGCTTGCTGCTCGTGGCCAGCAGGGCCCGTGGCGGCGTTGGCCACTGGTGACAGAGGATGACGAGGACAGCCGTCGCCCGCCGGAGCCGTCTGAGCGATGCAAGTGGCAACTGCGGTCAGGCGCTCCGCGCAAGCCCGACGTGCGTCAGCCATGGAAGCATCGGAGTAGTGGTGGATCGATCGACGGAAGAAAGGATCTGATGCGCCCCTACCTGGTGCGCCAAATGTCGGATTTCAGGTTCCGCAAACCCTTGATAGGTTCGAACTCTGGGGTGCATGCGGAGATCTCAACCTACCTAGCCTGCCTACTCGCGATCCTCAGGCCTAGCGCGTCGGGCTCAAAGGAACAAAGAGACACAACAGTTTATCCTGGTTCAGGCCACCTTGCGATGTAATACGCTACTCCATCGTTTTGGTGGATTGCCTCCAGGGGCTAAGGATGAACTAATATAGTGGATAAACTAGCCTCAGGAGGTGAGGTGTTCTAGAGCTCGGGTGAGCTGGTGAGGTGGTCGAGTGAGAGTGGATCTGATCCGTTCCTCCGTCTATGATGGTGGCAAAGTCCTATTTATAGTGGCCTTGGTCCTTTTCCCAAATGTTGGCAGGAAGGGATCCCACAAGTGCCAGATTTAAAGGGGGACAAGAAGTACTTCCTATCCTGACTAAAGTGGTCTTTGCCTGCAAAAAGCCTCTGGTCATGATGCTGTGGTGGGCTCGGCGATGACCTCCATCCTGCCGTCCTGGCGATCTTGGTCTTGTTGCACCAGAACGGAAACCTTTGGCTGATTCCTCGGGACTCCGCGCCTACTGCTTGTCCCCTATTGAAAGGGTTGGGCTTCTTCCCAGAGCTTCCATTGCCATTTCCATTCTTTGCTTCAGAACACTCCGTGGCGTAATGTCCATTCTTCCCGCACTTGAAACGAGTAATGTGACTTAGATCCTTCTTGGCGGGCGTTGCTGGGTTGGAACGGTTCAGGCCGTTGCTTCCTCCATTCCCATTCCCATTCTTGGGGCCACTATGGTTATGCGAACTCCCTCCATTGGAATTATGGCCTCCATGGTTATGGTCAATGTGTCCTCCCGAGTTCGGGGTAAAACGGGGCCTCTACTGAGCTCCTGAATTGTACTTCCCTTGTCCATACTTCCTCTTGCAGTTGTCAATCTCCTGCTGCTTCCCTTCAATCATGAGAGCTATATCTACCAACTCCTGGTAGTTGTTGAAGGTTGCCACCATCAACTGCATGCTCAACTCATCATTCAGTCCTTCCAGAAACTTCTCCTACTTAGCGGCATCTGTAGCGACGTCATCCGGGGCATAACGTGCTAACTTACTAAAATCATCCACATACTGGCCCACTGTGCGTCCTCCTTGGCGCAAGTTGGGAAACTCGCGCTTCTTCATGGCCATAGCTCCTGCTGAAACATGGGCAGTGCGAAAAGCCTACTGGAACTGGTCCCATGTGACAGTGTCGATGGGGTAAGTGGCTGTGAAATTCTCCCACCATGATGTTGCGGGTCCATCAAGCTGATGTGCGGCAAAACGCACTCTCTCCGCATCTGTGCATCCTACAGTGGCCGGCTCCCTTCCAATCTTGTGGAGCCAATAATCTGCAACAATCGGCTCGGTGCTACTAGAGAACATCGACGGATTGAGCCTTAAAAAACGGGCTAAGTAATCAATAGGTGGTGGTGGTGGGCTGTTGTTGTTGTTGTTCCCCTGGTTCTGATTTTGAACTAGTAGCTGCATCAGGGTATTCTGCTGCTGGATCAACTGAGTGAGCTCCGGCGGGAAAGAAAATCCATTGTCACGTCTCGGAGGCATCTGATGGGTTTAGAAAAGATGAGAAACAGAATAGAATGATGTCTAGATGGAAAACACTACCCATATGCACATGAGACAAACACAATCATATCACTTCAATCAATTCAAACAAGGGGCTATGTACATGGGGAATACTACTACTGATATGGTGGTCGACTAGCAGTTTTAATCGGCGGAAGACTCCATGATATCTGCTCTAGCTTCATCAACATAGTCATCATCACTATCGTCAGGGTCCGAGTCGGTGTCATCAATGATGATGTAGTCCTCCGAGCGAGTGTCATTGGAATCGTCGTCATCTCCTCCTGGCGCGGGGTCTCCTATGAATACTCCTAGTTTCCTTGTCAGGTCGTCATTCTTCTCCATGAGTATTGTCATTTCCTCCTCATATCCATCTCGTGTAGACTTGAGTTCTTCCTCCAGTTTTGTGATCCTGGTCATTGCCTTCTTCAGATCTATCATCCCTGCACACATCTGGTTCTCCTGGCGACGAATGTGCTGGTTTAACTCCTGGATGAAAGCTGCAATGGACCTATCCCTCCTGGTGCTGATCATCTCCCATTGCTCATCTTCGCGCCCACAAATCTGGTAGATAGTATCCTTGAGATCCTTGTGGTAAACTTCTCCAATGCGTCCCATGGTGATGTGGGCTGCCATGCTCTTTCCTAGACTCCAGGTTGGTGCATCAAAGGAAAACTCTATGGGCTCAGTGACTGGCATGAACGTCCTTCCTAGTACTTGAACTCGAATCATCCAATGCTCCTCTTCTGATAAAGTGACGATGGAGGTCCCGGTGAAGCTTGGTATTCCGATGTTCAGGTACCTAGTAACTCCCTTCAAGTGTCGTCCAAAAGGAGTGTCTTCATCCGGTTGTGTAAACTTGTTCCTTGCATCCGCCATCCTATAGAGTAGAAAAGGGAGAGGAGTCAGAAATGAGAGGAGAGGAGTGACCTATGGTCTTAGCTTAGTGGTCGAGTCCTACAGTCAGTGTGTGCTCTGATACCATCTTGTAGCGACCAGACCTCAAATAGTCTAGTCTCTATGCTTCAGTGTCATCCCTAGACCGGTAATGCTGACACGCACAGTACTTGAGGATTTATAGCAGAGTTTCAGTCACACACTTATTGCATCAAATGTCTCAAAAGAGAACTTATTACAATAATATGGCTTAAGGCCATCTAAAAATGATAACAATGAAAGGCTTGGAATAGAAAGTGAGTCCATCAACTCCAACGGCATAGCTGAGTGAAAGACAACGACCTATGGCACCTTACTCGTCATATGAAAAGTCTACAACATGAAATGTTGCAGCCCAAAAACGGGTCAGCACATGGAATATGCTAGCAATGTAACACATAGAGTATTGAACAGAATGAATGCTATCACTACATGCATATATGGCTGGTGTAAAGCTCTATGGTTACAATTTTACATAAAGCCAATTTTTCCCTACAACAAAGGAATAAGTTTTACATAACTATCATGGTGGTTGATAAACATTGAGAAGGTTCCTCCTACTCAATCCCAATTAAGCATCATCATTAAACCCAATCAAATTAATTTAGAGTGATGAGATCAACATGATAATCCAAGAACTAGATACTCAAGATGCCCATATCTGGGGCATGACTAACCATGATTATTTTATACACTTTGCAGAGGTTTGCGCACTTTTCGCCACAAGACTCGAACACATCCATGGTCGGAGATTCGAGACACAGTCTTTCTGAAGCATTAACTCTCTACTCTGGGTAGACAGTACCACCGAAAACCCACTACATCTGCTAGTCTACCTCTTCAAGAGCTTCACGCAACTTAATCAACTAGGCTAGAGCCCATATTGGCTTGTGGCTGCACACGGAAGTTTCTAGCATGAATAATCTTATGATCCCTTTGAGCCTGGGTGGCGAACCGTAGGATGATCACACGGGTACTCCGGGATATCCTAGGATAACACTGGATTCTCCAGGTGCCCTGACAACCACTGGGTACTCCAGGGTGCCTCAAGCAATCCACCCAAATGTGTATTTAAGTAGCCACCTTAAATTAACCAATAATTAACAATACTCACATCTGTCATGGATACACTCACCCAATCCACGTCTACGAGCATAGCATAGCAATATAAGCATAACGTAGAAGTAACTCCCAAAGGTTTGATAATAAAAGGGCAATAGGTTCTACCTCATCAACTACTTCCCAAAACCCACATGTTAATCAGATCCTAACCATGCAATGTTTGAGGGTTGATTTAATGCATAAAAACTGGGTAGTAAAGAGGTATGATCAAAGTGTTACTTGCCTTGCTGGTGATCCGTAAAACCTAGAGACTCGTAGTAGCACGCTTCGCACTCAGGGTACTCTATCGCAAACAAACAATAACATACGTAAGCACTCAACTAGAAGCACGGGTCAAACTCAAATAAAAGATCTAACCAGAAAGTTCAACTTAAGAACTCCGTTTTCCAAAAAGAATCAAATCGAACGGAGCACCGAAACTCAAACTGCGAAAGAAACAAGATCCATTTACTAATGTGGACTAAAGTCAAATTTTACAGTACCAAAACCTTGTTCAAGTTGATTAAAAAGAAAGAGGGCTTCGAGGCGAAGATCTGGGCGCTTGAATCACCTGATTCCGAGAGACGAGTGAAAAGATAAACTAAAACGAAGATTAGGGCAGAAATCGCGATCGAAAACAATCGCGGAAAAAACCCTGGAAAAAGAAAAACTGACGAACAGGCTAACGAACGAACGTTCGCTGTCTGCGGCTAACGGATGAACATCATTCGTTAAAACAAACGTACGGATGAACATCTGCTATTTAACTAAACAGGAAAAAAATCGATCTAGAGAAAATAACATGGGGTTTCGAAGAAAAAACCTATCGGTTTTCTCGCAAAAACTGGCGGCGGCGCCTGCTATGTGTGGTGGCGCAGCGAACGGCAACGGCGGCGGCGAACAGCAGCGGACGAAGGCGGCGGCGCGGCGGGGCTAGGGTTTCGAGGGCGGGCGGCTGGGCTGGCGGGGCATGGCCTCGGCTTATAAGGCCGGCTGGGCTGCGGTGTCCGGGTCGGACACGGCCCATTAAGTCGGTTCCCTTTTTTTAATAAATCCTGACGCAGAAACACTAATAAAAGAAATACTAAACGGACTCAAAAAATAATGAAATAAATTTTCACGGTCCTCTAATAATATTGCAGACAAAGTGAACATTTATTAGGGCCTCTAATGCAATTTTGAAAAACGCATTTTTTCCTAATTCAAATAAAATAGCAATAAAACTCCGAATAAAATACTTATTTGATTTTAATATTTTTCCTTCAATATTTTCTTTATTTTGGAGAAGTAATTTTATCCCCTCTCTTTTATTTTCATATAAGAAATATTCGAAGAGAAAAATGATTAAAACCAAATGATCCTCTTTTCAAAATTTGAGAAAACTCAAATATGAAAATAACGAAATCCCCAACTCTCTCCGTGGGTCCTTGAGTTGCGTAGAATTTCTAGGATCAACCAAAATGCAATAAAATATGATATGCAAAGATGATCTAATGTATAACAGTCCAAATTGAAAATTTGGGATGTTACAGGATTAAAATAATTTAAACATGAAAAATGCTTAGAATTGCATCTAGTTTCATAATATGCTATTTTCACCCATGTTTGAAATGTTTAAATTGTTGTTTGTTTAAATTTGCTTAAATGCCATGCTAAAATGTTTTTTTTCATAACTAAATAACCGTAGCTCCAATTTTAATAAACCTTATATGTAAATGGGGTGGAAAAATTCATAGATTAACTTGGTGCAGTTCGTTTTACTGTTTAACAACATTAAAATATGTTTTAGGGCAGAACAGTACCAAATTCAAAATATGGACATGAGGATTTTCCGGAATTGTTGTTTGTTGTTTCCGACCTCATTTAAACTTGCCTAATTAGTTAGTTTAATTATGCTTCACCTCTTGCCATGTTTAACAACATTTAACATTGTTGTGTACCTAAACGAGAGCGAACTAAATAACTCGAATGTGGTGTTTCGTCAAGATGCAACTCGTTGCATATGGAGCTCCACTTAACTTGTAGTATTGTTTGTTGGACTTTGCCATGCCATGCCTCATTAAACCAGACATGCATCATACTTGGTTGTGCATCGTGCCATGTTTATGTGTTGGTTGTTTACCATGTTGTTTGCTTCTTTCCGGTTTGCTTATCTCGTTAGCTTCGGATTCGTTCCGTAGTTGTGAGGATTTGTTCGACTACGTCCGTTTGTCATCTTCCTTGACTCATTCTTCTTCCTTGTGGGATCTCAGCCAAGATGACCATTACCCTTAATATCACTTCTATCTTTGCTTGCTAGTTGCTTCGTTCTATCGCTATGCTGCGTTACCTATCACTTGTTTACCATGCCTCCCATATTGTCATGTCAAGCCTCTAACCCACCTTCCTAGCAAACCGTTGTTTGGCTAAGTTACCGCTTTTGCTCAGCCCCTCTTATAGCGTTGTTAGTTGCAGGTGAAGTTGAAGATTGCTCCATGTTGGACATAATTATGTTGGGATATCACAATATCTCTTATTTTAATTAATGCGTCTATATACCTAGTAAAGGGTGGAAGGCTCGGCCTTTTGCCTGGTGGTTTGTTCCACTCTTGTCGCCCTAGTTTCCGTCATACCGATGTTTTGTTCCTTGATTTTGCGTTCCTTACGCGGTCGGGTTTATGGGAACCCCTTGACGGTCCACTTTGAATAAAACTCCTCCAGCAAGGACCTACATTGGTTTTACCATTTGCCTAACATAACTAAAATTTAAATAGGGGATTTTGTCTGGACCCCTAGTTTCTTAATCAACCCCCCCGGGCTAGTGCTCCTCCGAGTGTTGGTCCGAAACGGGTAGACTGCGGGGCCACCACGAGGTAACTCGAGGTCTGGTTTTACTCGTAGGTTGACCTATCCGTTGTGCCCTGAGAAGGAGATATGTGCAGCTCCTATCGGGATTTGTCGGCACAATCGGGCGGTCTTGCTGGTCTTGTTTTACCATTATCGAAATGTCTTGTAACCGGGATTCCGAGACTGATCGGGTCTTCCCGGGAAAAGGAATATCCTTCGCTGATCGTGAGAGCTTGTGATGGGCTAAGTTGGGACACCCCTGCAGGGTATAAACTTTTGAGACCGTGCCCGTGGTTATGTGACAGATGGGAGTTTGTTAATATCCGGTTGTAGAGAACTTGACACTTGACTTAATTAAAATGCATCAACCGCGTGTGTAGCCGTGATGGTCTCTTCTCGACGGAGTCCAGGAAGTGAACACGGTTTGGGTTATGTTTGGACGTAAGTAGTTTCAGGATCACTTCTTGATCACTTCTAGCTTCATGACCGTGGCGTAGTTTCTCATCTTTCTCTTGTACTCGTAAGTTAGCCACCATATTTTCTTAGAGCTTGCTGCAACTCCACCTCATTAACTTATCCTACCCATAAGCTTAAATAATCTTGATCTCATGGGTTTTGAGATTGCTGAGTCCTCGTGACTCACAGATACTACCAAAACAGTTGCAGGTGCCAATGATACCAGTGCAGGTGATGCAACCGAGCTCAGTTGGGAGTTTATTAAGGATCTTGGTCGTTACTATGTTTCGTTTCCTGATGATCAGTAGTGGAGCCCAGTTGGGACGATTGGGGATCTAGCATTTGGGGTTATCTTCTTTTCATTTGGATTTGTCCGTAGTCGGACTATGTGTGTACTCTGAATGATGTATGATTTATTTAAGTACTTGTGTGAAGTGGCGATTGTAAGCCAACTCTTTATCCATTTCTTGTTCATTACATGGGATTGTGTGAAGATGACCCTTCTTGCGAAACAACCACAATGCGGTTATGCCTCTAAGTCGTGCCTCGACACGTGGGAGATATAGCCGCATCATGGGCATTACACGGAGGAGAGCAATGATTTGCCACATCCTATGACATTCATCTATGGAGGCGTTATGGATGAGGAGGTTCAGCATGGGACTATCCCTTCAACCAAGGCGACAATAGGAGTTGAGCATGGAGACTTTTGCACCTACATATCTCCGACACCCACATATGACGAGATGCCCCAATTCGCTCGTGAGGAGAGCCACACCACCATGAGTGATATGAGTGACTCCACCATATGTGACATTGAGAGCATTTCCCATGAGAGTATGAGTGTGACCACCACTAGCCCCACATATGAGATTATGCCACACATCGTATGTGAGGATGAGAGCCATTTGAGTGACTCCACCAACCATATGAGTGAGAGCATCTTACCGGGAATGAGTGAGCCACAACACTTAGTGAGTGAGGTAGTTGAGACAACGCGTGAGATCACTATGATTTCTAATGACTTAACCTCTACTCCAAGTGTGTTTTCTTCTTTGGTGCTAGGTCTCCTACATTTCGACATGCCTATCCTCGACGAGTCCATACCTCCAATGGAGACGACGATAGCCATGGTGGACGATGATGCACCCCCCACGTGGTTCCATCACGACACCTCACCTACACAACATGAGTGGAGCTCCAAAGGTAACATAGGTGATGGTGCTTCGCTTGTCCCACTAGTGGACTATCTTCACATCGATTGCTTGCATGATGATGATCACCTTATGGATTCACCACATACTATGTCTTCTACATGCTTAGATGTGCCACCTATTTATGATGAATATGATGATGAGCATGTTTAATTTCCTAGTTGTGATGCTATGCTCCATAGGATATCATGTGAAAAATCTATTAGTCACGTCATGTTTGATAATCCCTTAAACTTGTCATATGTTATGAGTGAGATCTCCCATATTGCATCATTTCAATCTCAACATAGTAACTATGCATGTCCAATTAAAATAAATCCCATTTGCACTTATGACATAGATGACGAGATGATGGTCATTGTTTTTTTTCATGTGATGATATTGCCATGCTTCCTTTACACGATTTGCGCAATTCATCTATTATGCCATGCCATGATCACATCGAACCAAATATGCATTGTTTTGGATGTTGTCAATATTCTCCATGTGATATTTCCATTAGTGCTCATGAGGAGACCCCCATAGCTTCCTCATACATATTAGGAGATTTTGATGCATTCCATACTTTGCATGATTCCCATAATTGCGTGCACCATACGCATTCCATGAATAACAATGCTCTACATATTTCTCGTGATGCATTACACAATTTGAGTCTCCATATGCTATACATAATAACAAACCTCTCATGATGGATGACATGTATCTATATCGCGCATCTCATTTATTTGAGCATTGGCTATTTTGTGCTAACCAACACAAGCACGTGGGCATCATAATGGATGATGTGAACATTTACCACGCACATACTTTCTTTAGTTTGTGTCTCTTTTGTGTAGGTACCCATGAAGACTCGTCAACTTCACAATCCCATGAGTTGACAAAACGAGCTCTAGAGAGCAATGATGACTTGGGATTCCATGGATTTTCATTCCCACCTCTCCCTTTGCGCAAAGACTTCGCGCATCTCTTGTACATGGCCCTCACATGGTTATGGGTTATTTACCACTTCTCACTTTATGCCCATATTGCCATGTTCACTTTGCATGATATGCTCTTTCCTATGCCTTTGCCATGCATTTGTGGCCCATGCTTTCAATTACACATGATGATTGATTCTCATACTTGTATGTGTATTTGCATGCTTGGTGGAGATATTGCTTGTTATTGCCATGTTTGTCATGTGTCCCATGCCTATGATGATACTTTGATCTCGCTTTGTGTTCGTGCTTGCCATGTGTCATGTTCATTGCCTATGCCTATTATTTTCTCACATGACATGATTGTCATGATATCCTCTAGTGCGTTGCATCTTCGCTCCACTAGTTTGAACGACATGATTGATATGCTTGCTTATGTTGCATCGCCCATGATTCATACTTGCTCATCTGTTGTAGGGTGGAACCCTAAGTGAAGATCTTTCACGAATTGGAGGGGGGATCCCCAAGAACAAGATGAACACAAGAGAGAAAACAAGAGGAACACTCAAGAACAAGTCCAATCACACATCCCCTAGACCCACAAACACACAAGATCCACAAGGTACATGAACAATCAAAGGCAAACAAGATACATGGTAGAGTTCATCCCAATCCTATGAGGAGAGAGGTCTTGATGATCCTATGATGGGGATCCTTCTCCAAGAGGAGGGCTTGGCATCCACAAGAGGATCTTCTCCCTTAGGAGGTCATGATCTCCATGAGCAGGAAGATGAGCAAAGCTCTCTCTTTGTCTATCAAATACTTTGCTATCCTCTAAATGAGCTAGGTGGGGGGGTACTTATAGTCTAGGGGCGAAATAAGAGGGGGAGAGGGTTACAAGGGCAAAAGCCCCAACTTGCACGCATTCCTTTGCGGAGTGGTCCAGGCACCCGGGGCAAAGGGGTCCGGGCACCCGGACAGGTCAAGGGCCGGCTATGGGTCGCCCGGGCACCCGGGGGTTCCAAGCCCGGGCACCCGGGGTGGCGCCAGAAGGCTGGAGGCGGGAGGCCGGGCACCCGGGGGCCCAAGGCCCGGGCACCCGGACAAGGCAGGCGGCCGGCTGGGCGGGGCCGGGCACCCGGGGTGTGGAGGCCCGGGCACCCGGAGGTGAAGATAGCAGCACCAGCGGGAGGGGCTAGGCACCCAGGGCTCCAAGGCCGGGCACCCGGGGCCGGCAGGGGCTGCGCCCAGGTTAGGGCCGGGCACCCGGGGCCGGAGTGGCCGGGCACCCGGGGTAGCCATGGGCTCCGCCGGCTGTAGGGGAGGGCCGGGGTGGTCCGGGACCTCCTTTGCTTCGTACTTCTCGCGCATCCTTCTTCCTTCTCCTTCTTGGTTCTCATGTGAGCTTGGTGATTCCTCCGTGCTTTCTCGTGACGATCTCCAAAGTACCTACGAATGCATAGCGTGCCCATTTGAGGTAGAGTCCGACTCTCGACTGAATTTGAGTGGAGCTCAAAGAGGAAGGAGTTCACCTTGTTCTCAATGGCGCGTGCGCGAGCTCTTGTCAAGGGTCCTCTCCGTCCTTGCGATGGTGGTGAGACATCCATGGTGATGGTCGAGGGATGCTCCGCATCATCATCTCATGCGGTCGATGGCATCCATTTCCATGCTTTGCACATGATTGCTATTACATGTTCTCACATGCCTCCATATGTTGCCTCTCTCATTCTAGATGATTTGCCCTGTATTGAGTGCAACGATGTTTCTAGTCTTGCCAATGAGATTGCCCCCATAGATCTCTCTCATAAGTTTGTAGCTTGTACCATCCTTAATGTGAAGCATGCTTATCTTCCTTCTTTGCACCATATGCCTAGTGCCATGAGTATAGCCATTGCATCATATTATTCATGCACTTGTGCTTCTAACAGTTATGTGCAAGAGAAGAGAACCATCATGATGGATGATGTGTTTATCTACCATGCACAAAAGTTGTTTGCTTTCTTTTGTGCATGTGTAGGATACTTGGACTTCGTGTCGACTTCCACTTCATGTGAGTTGGCAATTTGATCTCTTGAGAGCGAGCCTCATACATTCGACCACGACTCGCTTCTACCACACATTTCCTACCACTTCGGCATTGTCAAGGACGCACAAGGACATGCTTTCGAGGTGATATCCTTCTATCTCGAGGACACCAAAACCATGAGCATGCATATTGTGGATCATACTTCATCTGTTGCTTGCACCATGAGACTTATTGGTCATCTTCGACCACTTGATTTCACACATGTTAGAGATAGTGTTTTCATTCATGATTTCCACATTGCTATGCCTCATGACATATATGCCTTGTGTGTTGCATCTAGTTCTTCACATATGCCATGTCCCTCTACTTATCACATGCTTGACCTCATTGCCTCACACATGTTGCATAATTGCTCTTTCCATTGTGTTGAGTGCCACTTCTACACGGCGACATCATCTCTTTCCCATGGTGATTTGGATTTCGATCCGAGGTAGGATCTTTCCCAAGGGGGGGGGAATTATGCGGAGTATCCTATGGACATCACCATGTCAAGAGACCATTTGGCAAGTGACACGTGCGACATCTACTTCATACATCCAAAGGTGAATCATCTCCTTTACACATGTCCACTTGTACCTTTTAAGGATGGTATAATACTTGACCCCTCTCTCGTGTGCATACATAGGTGTGAGTGAGCTACACATTCATCGAGGGGGAGTCCAAGAAGAAGAGGACAACTACACCATCCAAGAGGGAAGCCTGGAAGCGCCAAGAAGAAGCCAGCAGCTCCTAGGCGACCCCATGCAAACGGGCCCCTCTGAACCGCGCCCACGGGCCTCCCAGGCTGGCGGTCCTGAAGACCCCGTGCGCACGGGCGTGTACCATGCCCACGGGAACCCCGTGTCCACAGGCCTCACGGACAATGTGTGCACAGGCTCATGCGTCGGGTCTCTGGATACCCTGTGCGCACGGGCTCCACTTACCCCATGCACACAGGGCCCCCTGAGTGTTGCTGCGGGCTTTGCCCATGTAATCCCCATTTTACCCCTGCTTATCCCTTCATCCCTTGGACCTATATATACTCCTCTTCCTCCTCCATTTAGACTTAGCTAAGAATAGATCTAGACATTAGAGCTTAGCCCATGTACCTCCCCTTCTAGGGATTCCCCTTGAGAGAGAAGGCTCCATTGGAGTTCAAGACCTCCATTGGGGAAGATCCCTAGGGATTCAAGAGCTCCTTGTGGGAAGGATCTATCTAGATCATCAACACCTCATCTCCTTTGGATTGGAGATGAACTCTATCATGTATCTTTCCTTTTGTTGTTCTTGTACCTTTGTGGATCTTGTGTGGATTTGAGTCTAGTGGATGTGTGATTTGGGCTTGTTCTTGAGTGTTCCTCTTGTTTTCTCCCTTGTGTTCTTCTCGTTCTTGGGGATTTCCCTCCAATTCGTGAAAGATCTCCATCTAAGGTTCTACCCTACAACAGAAGGTGATGAGGACATCAATACCATTGTTACACCCACAACCCCTGCTGCTATACATACTGAACCAATCACTAGAGCTCGCGCACGCCAATTGAATTACCAGGTACTCTCGTTTCTTGTTAGCAATTCTAATATCCATGAGAATATGATGCTACCTAAATTGGATACATTTGTGTTTATTACTAATGAAGGGGCTATCATGGACAAGACGGATGAACATTGGAGCAGAAACAAGCATGGAGATGAAGGCATGCGCGAAGGGAACCAGGACGGCGTTTCTAGTGCAGATTTCAGTACTTTGAAGCCTCCTTGATGACATGCAAGGACATGGAAGAAATATAGAAGATGCCCTTTCATAAATTTTGTCCATAGCTTATGATAGGTGATGCGCCACCTTATTTTTGGGCCAGGCCCGTGTAATTTCAAAATACTTGAGTGCAGGTTGTTTTTAGAGTCCGTATGTGTGGGGAAACAAGAGTTAGGGTTGGTTTCGGACCCCTCCTCCAAGGGTCATGAAATTCACCCCTCTTGCTCCTTATATACAGCCCTTAGGGCGTCGTTTAGACTTTGAGATTTGCTTAGATTAAAAGTTCGCCATAGCTGCAACTTGGCGTACTTTGTTTGTGTTCAATAGCCAGACCAAGACGTCGCAGAACCCCACTTTCATCAATAAAGCTTTCCTCTTATTTTTGCAATATCCAGATTGCAATCTCCGTTTCTTGCTTGTTCTTCATTTGCTCGCAGGAAATAGACCCTCATGGTCAGGTTGATCATGCTCCGGCATGGTCAATAACCCCTCGAAAGTTGGTTTAGCGATTGCTAAGGCACAACGTCTTCGCACGTTCGTAGTCGGATCGTCAAAGTTGACTCCCACAGAAAACGATAGCTATCTCATCGAAACATTGGGACACCTTTGCCTCTATCAGGTGGTATCAGATTTCCAGGTTGCTTGGTGAGATTTTCTAGTTTTTTCATAGTTTAGGTCGAGTATGTTCTTCATACCTACAGTCCATGAAAAGGCCAAAAAAATTAGGGTTAGTTCATCATATCCAAACCAATCTGAGCCATAGCATAATCTTTTCTGTATTTGCTATGTCGAATTTGCAGTTGCATCATTGTGTCAAGTTGCTGGCCTTAGTGTCTAGGCCTTTAGAGTTTTGAGTTCTGTTCACAAGCTGTCACGTCGCGGCCGCACCATCGTCACCACCGCTCCCATTTACCACCATCGTCACCGCCACTACCATATACTACCATCGTCACCACCGCTGCCATATACCACCATCGTCATCGCCGCTGCCATATACCACATATCCGCCGCCATCATGCTAATCCGAGTCCACCTCCATCACATATTCGCCACCAGTCTGTGTTCCACCGACCTGCATATCTCCGCCACCAGTCCGAGTTCCACCAGACTCATCTCCGCCACGAGTCTGAGTTCCACGAGATTCATCTCCGCCACAAGTCCGAATCCAGTATTTGTTGCTTTGTTTTCAATTTCCAGATCACGCCATACTACGAGTCGTGACCAGGTTGGACTCCCCAACTTCCGTGCCACCCGTAGAAGTAAAATAGTTCCAGTTTAAAAATAATTAAGTCTGGAAAATTTTGCCTAGGCAGTTTTTAGACCATTCATAGACTTTTTTGAAAAGAAATGGCCGCGGAGCAAAAAAAGAGGAAAAAAACTGCAAAAAAGTGGAAAAAAGAAAAATAGTCAGTGTGCTCCCCCGTTGCTTATGTGCAGCGCCTTGATTCTGTTAGTGTTCTAGCCTCGTGTCTCTAGCATGATCTAGACTAGGACCAGCACAGTATCTTCATTGAACATTTATTCAACTTTGCATCTCTGAATGGATTGTTGCTGACATTTTTGCTACCATATCATAAGCCTTCCCAGCTCCACATACATCTACATCTTGTGTTTGACACCGCCTGGCAATGGCTCTGTCCCTTTGAGCGTTTTGACTACAATGGTTGCCAATCACTAATGTCTACTACGCAACTTTATTCTTGTAGACTCGTGTTGGGCTTCCAAGTGCAGCGTTTTCTAGGACAGTAGCAATTTTCCCTCAAGTGGATGACCTAAGGTTTATCAATCTGTGGGAGGCGTAGGATGAAGATGGTCTCTCTCAAACAACCCTGCAACCAAATACAGAAATCTCTTGTGTCCCCAACACACCCAATACAATGGCAAATTGTATAGGTGCACTAGTTCGGCGAAGAGAGGGTGATAAAAGTGTAATATGGATGGTAGAAATATACTTTTATAATCTGAATAAATAAAAACAGCAAGTTAGCAATTGATAAAATAGAGCACAAACGATATTGCAATGCTTCAAAACAAGGCCTAGGGTCCGTACTTTCTCTAGTGCAAGCTCTCAACAGTGCTAATATAATTGGATCATATAACCATCCCTCATGTGCGATGAAGAATCACTCCAAAGTTCTTACCTAGCGGAGAACATAGAAGAAATTGTTTGTAGGGTACAAAACCACCTCAAAGCTATTCTTTCCGATCGATCTATCCAAGAGTTCATACTAAAATAAAACCAAAGCAAATTCAGATTCATAATACTCAATCCAACACAAACAACCTTAAGGAGTGCCCCAAGATTTCTACCGGAGAAACAAAGACAAGAACGTGCATCAACCCCTATGCATAGATTACCCCAATGTCACCTTGGGAATCTGCGAGTTCAGTGCCAAAACATATATCAAGTGAATCAATACAACACCCCATTGTCACCATGGGTATTCATAGCAAGCCATACACCAAGTGTCCTCAAATCCATAAAAGTATTCAATCTGATAAAATGAAATCTCAAAGGGAAAACTCAATTCATCACAAGATGGAGAGGGGAAAACACCATATGATCCGACTATATTAACAAAGCCCGCGATACATCAAGATCGTGACATCTCAAGAACACGAGAGACAGATTAAACACATAGCTACTGGTACAAACCCTTAGCCCTGAGGGTGTACTACTCCCTCCTCATCATGGTGGATGCCGGGATGATGAAGATGGCCATCGGTGATGATTCCCCCCTCCAGCGTAGTGCCGGAATGGGGTCTAGATTGGTTTTTCGTGGCTACAGAGGCTTGCGGCGGTGGAACTTCTGATCTAGTCTCTGCCAGGGTTTTTGGAATATTTGATGATTTATAGGGCGAAGAGGGGGTGCGGGAGGCCACCGAGGTGGGCACAACCCACCGGGGCGTGCCTGGGGGCCCAAGCATGCCCTTGTGGGTAGTGCCCCCCTCGGGGCACCCCCAAGTGCTGCTCTGGCCCATTGAATGTCTTCTGGTCCATAAAAATCCACAAAAAGTTTTGAGGTGTTTGGACTTCGTTTGCTATTGATTTCCTGCGATGTAAAAAACAAGCGAAAAACAGCAACTGGCACTGGGCACTAGGTCAGTAGGTTAGTCCCAAAAAATGATATAAAGTTTCTATAAAATGATTGTAAAACATCCAAGAATGATCATATAACAACATGAATAGTTCATAAATTATAGATACGTTGGAGACGTATCAATCACCACCTGTTGTTGGGTAAGAACTGGCAAGAATTTGAGATTTGCTTGATGGATTTGTGAGACCCCACCACCACCACTTTCTAGTAGTCTGTTGGATCATATTCTTGTGTGTTTCTATTGCTGATAACCATGGAAGGATCACAAGCCGATGAGATTGACTGGGAGAACATGACGAAGAAGGAGAATCATGATAAATTTTAGGAAATCATTACAAAAAAAAGACACATCTGTGACATTTTGGGCCGAATGAATTTTTTTCTGTCATACTTATGACACTTCTATGACGATAATTGTGACAAAACCCTGTATCATCATAGATGTGGTGGGCTCCTACTTCTATGACAAAAAATCCTGACAAAAGATGGGCTTTTTGTCCTAGGCGGGCCGGAGATGCAGCTGCATGACATTCTTTGGGCCGTCCATGATGGAAAAAACCATGGTAGAAGCGAGGACGAGGAAAATTTTGAGGATTTCATAGTTACGGTGGGTGGTCGGGGGCCGAGCGATGCACGTTTCTCTCATACATGTACGCGCATGTGTGCGAGGCGTTGGGCTCTAACTGAACCCGAGCGAGGCGTTGGGCTCTAACTGAACCCGAGCGATTGCACTAGCTACGTTACTGAACCCGAGTGATTCCTTCACTACTGCTGCTAACTGAAGCAGATCGAACCCTGCTGCCTCCTTCCCTTGATGAACAGTGAGCGTTGTTGGGCAGGTTTGGATGAACAGTTCCCGGTGGGGGTGGATGAACAGGACCCCGTGGTGTTGCCTCTAGATGAACATGACCCCGATCGAGCTGGTTGGCGCTGGATGAACAGGACCTCGTGGAGGGCTGGATGAACAGGACGACCCCGTGGAGGCCTGGTTGAACAGTAGCCGGTGGAGGGCTAGATGAACAGTAGCCCGTGGAGGGTTGGTTGAATAGGACCCCGTGGAGAGGGCTGGTTGAACAGTAGCCGATGGAGTAGAGCACGGTGGAGGCTGGATGAACAGGAGCCCGTGGATGAACAGTCGCAGGTGGAGGCTGGAGGAGGTTGACGATGGATGAATAGTAGCCTGTGGAGGCTGAACGAGCTCGACGGTGGAGATGAACAGTATCCTGTGGAGTCCCGTTTTGTGGTTCGCCACACCCCACCCAATGAACAGGACCCCCGTTTCGACCGTAGCGCTCCAACACAAGTCCGTTTCCTCCGTTTTGCGGTATGCCACACCCCTCCCGATCAACAGGACCCCCTTTCGACCGTAGGAAGTCCAACAGAAGTCCGTTTCCTCCGCTTTGCGGTACGCCAGACCCCTCCCGATGAACAGGATCCCGTTTCGAACGTGGCCGGTCAAACACAAGGCCGTTTCATTCTGCGGTACGACAGGCCTCGTTTCCATCGGCTGTTCTGTCCGAGCCCTCCTGATGAACACGATGATGCATTCCGTTCTGACCCAGTCGGTTGGCTCCCCATGAACACACGACAACGTTGTTTCTCCGTTCCGACCCAGCCATGTACACGAGCCCCGGCCGTACGTATGCACGAGTAGGCGTTCGAGACCCCGCCCGTATGTACGTACGTGGCCGTATTTACTTTCTTGCACCCTGGCCGTTGTACGTACATGTATATACTATGTGCGCGCCTCTACTACGACACGTGCACGCCTCTACATCGACCAGTATGTATGTACACGTTCTCGACCAGAATGACAACGCTACGTATGCTTCGAGCAGGTGGGTCTCGACTGTCAGGCACTTCCTTGAGTGTGAAGATGTAGCTGGTGGGTCCCAGCAGTCAGGGAGGCGAATCTTTTTTTTGCCCGGATGCACTTCCTTGCGTGCGAAGATGTAGCTGGTGGGTCCCAGCAGTCAGGGGGAAACGTTTTTTCATGAAATACGGTGGCTCATCCGGTGGGTCCCTGCTGTCAGGTGGAGGAAAAAATATTTTACGCGTAATAAGGAGGCACTTCCTTGCGGCTGCCGTGGACCCAACTATCACCTGATGACCCACAAGTGTAGGGGATCTATCGTAGTCCTTTCGATAAGTAAGAGTGTCGAACCCAACGAGGAGCAGAAGGAAATGATAAGCGGTTTTCAGTAAGGTTTTCTCTGCAAGCACTGAAATTGTAGGTAATAGATAGTTTTGTGATAAGATAAATAGTAACCAGCAAAAAGTAAACAAAGTAAATAAAGTGCAGCAAGGTGGCCCAATCCTTTATGTAGCAAAGCATAAGCCTGGACAAATTCTAATAATGAAGAAGGAGCTCCCGAGGACACATTGGGAATTATCGTCAAGCTAGTTTTCATCACGTTCATAAGATTCGCGTTCGGTACTTTGATAATTTGATATGTGGGTGGGCCGGCACTTGGGTACTGCCCTAACTTGGACAAGCATCCCACTTATGATTAACCCCTATTGCAAGCATCCGCAACTACAAAAAGGAGTATTAAGGTAAACCTAACCACAGCATTAAACATATGGGCCCATATCAACCCCTAGCGAAGCAACACATAAACTAGGGTTTAAGCTTATGTCACTCTAGCGACCCATCATCTACTTATTACTTCCCCATGCCTTCCTCTAGGCCCAAATAATGGTGAAGTGTCATGTAGTCGACGTTCACATAACACCACTAGAGGAAAGACAATATACATCTCATCAAAATATCGAACGAATACCAAATTCACATGACTACTAATAGCAAGACTTCACCCATGTCCTTAGGAACAAACGTAACTACTCACAAAGCATATTCATGCTCGTAATCAGAGGAGTAATAATATGCATAAAGGATCTGAACATATGATCTTCCACCAAGTAAACCAATTAGCATCAACTACAAGGAGTAATCAACACTACTAGCAACCCACAGGTACCAATTTGTGGTTTTGATACAAGATTGGATACAAGAGATGAACTAGGGTTTTGAGAGGAGATGGTGCTGGTGAATATGTTGATGGAGATTGACCCCCTCCCGATGAGAGGATCGTTGGTGATGACGTTGGTGATGATTTCCCCTCCCGGAGGGAAGTGTCCCCGACAGAACAGCTCCGCCAGAGCCCTAGATTGATTCCGCCAAGGTTCCACCTCGTGGCGGCGGAGTTTTGTCCCGTAAGCTTGCCCATGATTTTTTCCATGGTAAAAGTTATGATATAGCAGAAGATGGACGCCGGAGGTCCACCAGGGGGCCCAGGAGATAGGGGGTCGCGCCCTATAGGGGGGGCGCGCCCCCTGTCTCCTGGACTGGGTGTGGGCCCCCTGGCCTATTTCTTTCGCTCATAAATTCTTATTAAATCCAAAAAGTTGTTTCGTGGAGTTTCAGGACTTTTGAAGTTGTGCAGAGTAGGTTTCCAACGTTTGCTCCTTTTCCAGCCAGAATTCCAGCTGCCGGCATTCCCCCTCTTCATGGTAAACCTTGTAAAATAAGAGAGAATAGCCATAAGTATTGAGATATAATGTGTAATAACAGCCCATAATGCAATAAATATTGATATAAAAGCATGATGCAAAATGGACGTATCAACTCCCCCAAGCTTAGGCCTCGCTTGTCCTCAAGCGGAAGCCGAAATCGAAAAATATGTCCACATGTTTAGAGATAGAGGTGTCGATAAAAATAAAATACGGACATGAGGGCATCATGATCATTCTAATAACAGCAACATATATAGATTTTGTCATATGATTTCCTATGCTCAAGTGATAAGCAATTCACAATGTCAAGTATGGTTCAAAAACTTCATTGGGAACTAACAAACTATAATCTCAGTCACTGAAGCAATTGCAATTTATTGTAACATCAGAAAGAGTCAATAATAGAGTTTTTCAACAAGCTCACATACTCAACTATCTCGTAGTCTCCCATAATTGCTAACACTCACGCAATACTTGTGGTTATAGAGTTTCAGCCAGACACTGAGAAAGATAGGGGCTTATTGTGTTGCCTCCCAACGTATTCACCTTTAGGTGATGTCAACAATAATAGCCTATGCCAACTTACATCCAATTGGATATATGTATCATGATCTTTCAAACACGAGGAGCTTGCCAAAGGATAAAAATAAAAAGGGAAAGGTGAGCATCACCTTGACTCAAGCAGAAAGTAAAAACATAAAGTAAAAGATAGGCCCTTCGCAGAGGGAAGCAGAGGTTGTCATGCGCGTTTAGGGTTGATGCATTAAGTCTTAGTGCAAAAGAACGTCACTTTATATTGCCCCTTGTATGTGGACCTTTATTATGTAGTCCGTTGCTTTTATTACTTCCACAACAAGTTCGTACAAAGTTTATTTTCTCTGCACTAATAAGTCATACATATTTAGAGAGCAATTTTTATTACTTGCACCGATGACAACTTACTTGAAGGATCTTACTCAATCCATAGGTAGGTATGGTGGACTCTCATGGCAAAACTGGGTTTGAGGATATTTGGAAGCACAAGTAGTATCTCTACTTGGTGCAAGGAATTTGGCTAGCAAGAGGGGTAAAGGCAAGCTCAACATGTTTGGAAGGTCAATGACAATATACTTTAACTGAGATGTCGGAAAACATAAACCATTACGTTGTCTTCCTTGTCCAACATCAACTCTTTTAGCATGTCATACTTAATGAGTGCTTCACATTCATAAAAGATGTCCAAGATAATATATTTATATGTGAACCCCTCTTTCCTTATCACTTCCTATTAATTGCAACGATGACCAAGGCTACGTTCATCAACTCTCAACAATTTTTATGCCTCATACTTTCTATGTGTGAAGTTATCACTATCCATAAGATCAATATGAAATCTTTTGTTCTTTCTACTTTCTCAAGATCATAGCAACATAGAAAAGCCCTTGACTCAACACTAATCTTTATTATAGATAGCACACGGACTCGATTACATAAAGAGATCACAATGCAAAACTCAAAACTACTTGATATCAAAAACTTCGAACTAATAGATCAAAATACTAGTAAAAGGATCGAACTAAATAAAGCAGTAAAAATAGGAGTGTGATAGTGATACGATACCGAGGCACCTCCCCCAAGCTTGGCAGTTGCCAAGGGGAGTGCCCATACCCATGTGATTATTTCTCCTTCTTCACAGTTGGTGTTATAATCTTCTTGGCGATGATGCCCTTTAGGATACGGTTCTCCTCCTCGAGCTTATTGATTTGTTATTTGAGGCCCATAATTCCTTTATGGAGCTTGCCCATAATGGCTAAGGCTCTTTTTACCCAAGGATGCTGCATAGCTTATGGAGAACAAGTGAAACTATTTTTCATATTTTCATAAGAAAGAAATCTAGAGTTGGAAGGGATGACTGAAGCAGGGACGACCAGGCTAGGTAGTTCCCCCATAGTGAATTCTGCTCGGAGACGAGAGGTAACTTCTGGATCTTCCTCCATGGCATCTATCCTTTTCAAATCAGCCTCCATCTCATCCTTCGTTGATGGTCCAAAGTGATAGGCATCGCTATTTGCTCCTGGACCTGGCGTTGGGTGAGACACCCGGCTCTCCCCAACTGACTCCTGAGAAGACACCTTGCTTTATTCTGCAACAGGAACAACTCGAAACGAAAATAGAGGATATTTGCGTGATATGGTGGTCAAAACCTTCGGGAATATATATAATGAATTTTTACCGACCAAAATACGTAACATACAAGAAAACGGAGTCCGGGAGGCACACGAGGTGCCCACAAGACAGGGGGCGCGCCCTACAGGGGGGGCGTGGCCTCCTCTCTCGTGAGAGCCTCGTGTCCCTTTCAGACTACTTCTTTCTTCCTAAAATTCTTAAATAATCTAAAACTGACAAAAATGCCATTAGAGTTGCTTTGGAGTCGGTTTACTTACCGTACCACGTACCTATGCCTTTTCGGAGTCTAAAACGTTCTGGAAAGTGTCTCTTATGTATTCCTCAGGGGTTATGGTTTCAATAATATTAGTTTCAACATTGATAGGATTACCTGAAATATAATGTTTAATTCTTTGACCGTTTACCACCCTCGGATTTGTGCTTTCGAAGTTGTTGATTTTTATAGCACCAGAACGATAGACCTCCTCGATAACGTAGGGACCTTCCCATTTTGAGAGAAGTTTTCCGGCAAAAAATCTTAAACGAGAGTTGAACAATAACACATAATCTCCTAAGTCAAACTCACGCTTTTGTATCCTCTTATCATGCCAGCGTTTGACTTTTTCTTTGAAAAGCTTGGCATTCTCATATGCTTAGGTTCTCCATTCATCAAGTGAGCTAATATCAAACAACCTCTTCTCACCGGCAAGTTTGAAATCATAATAGAGCTCCTTAATTGCCCAATATGCTTTATGTTCAAGTTCAAGAGGTAAATGACATGCTTTTCCATAAACCATCTTATATGGAGACATACCCATAGGATTTTTGTATGCAGTTCTATAGGCCCATAATGCATCATCAAGTTTTTTGGACCAATCCTTTCTAGATCTATTCACAGTCTTTTGCAAAATTAATTTGAGCTCTCTATTGCTCAACTCTACTTGACCACTAGACTGCGGGTGATAAGGAGATGCGATTCTATGATTGACATCATACTTAGCGAGCATCTTATGGAAAGTGCCATGAATAAAGTGTGAACCACCATCAGTCACAAGATATCTAGGGACTCCAAACCTCGGAAAAATAACTTCTTTAAGCATTTTAATAGAAGTGTTATGATCAACACTACTAGTTGGAATAGCTTCTACCCACTTAGTAACATAATCAACAGCAACTAAAATATGTGTATAACCATTGGAGGCAGGAAAAGGTCCCATATAATCAAAGCCCCAGACATCAAACGGTTCCATAACAAGAGAATAATTCATAGGCATTTCTTGACGTCTACTAATTTTACCTATTCTTGACATTCATCACAAGATAAGACAAACTTACGAGCATCTTTGAAGAGAGTAGGCCAATAAAAACCAGATTGTAGTACCTTATGTGTAGTTCTATCTCCAGCGTCGTGTCCTCCATAGGATTCAGAGTGACACTTGCGTAGGATCTGTTCCTGTTCATGCTCAGGCACACAACGTCTACTAATACCATCTACTCCTTCTTTATAAAGGTGTGGATCTTCCCAGAAGTAATGTCTTAAATCATAGAAGAACTTTTTCTTTTGCTGGTATGTGAAACTAGGCAGTATATATTTAGCAACAATGTAATTAGCATAGTCAGCATACCAAGGAGCAGTACGAGAAGCATTGACGACCGCTAATTGTTCATCAGGAAAGCTATCATTAATAGGCAGTGGGTCATCAAGAACATTCTCTAGCCCAGACAAGTTGTCTGCAACGGGGTTCTCAGCTCCCTTTCTATCAATAATATGCAAGTCAAATTCTTGGAGCAAGAGAACCCATCTAATGAGTCTAGGCTTAGCATCTTTCTTTTCCATAAGATATTTAATAGTAGCATGATCAGTGTGAATAGTAACTTTGGAATCAACAATATAAGGTCTAAACTTATCACATGCAAACACAACTGCTAAGAACTCTTTTTCAGTAGTAGCATAATTTCTCTGGGCAGTATCAAGAGTCTTACTAGCATACTGGATAACATTCAATTTCTTATCGACTCTTTGCCCTAAAACAGCACCTACAGCATAATCACTAGCATCGCACATAATTTCAAAAGGTAAATTCCAATCAGGTGGCTGAACAATAGGTGCAGTGATCAAAACTTTCTTGAGTGTTTCAAATGCTTCTACACAATCATCATCAAAGACAAAAGGAATATCTTTTGGCAATAAATTAGTCAGAGGCCTAGAGATTTTAGAAAAGTCCTTAATGAACCTCCTATAAAAGCCGGCATGACCAAGGAAACTTCTTATACCTTTTATGTCCTTGGGACATGGCATCTTTTCAATAGCATCAACCTTGGCTTTATCAACTTCAATACCTCTCTCGGAGATCTTGTGCCCCAAGACAATGCCTTCATTAACCATAAAGTGACACTTTTCCCAATTCAGGACGAGACTAGTGTCTTCGTATCTCTGCAAAACTCGATCAAGATTGCTCAAACAATCATCAAAAGAGGATCCATAGACGGAGAAGTCATCCTTGAATACCTGACAAATCTTTTCACAAAAATCAGAGAATATAGCCATCATGCATCTTTGAAAGGTAGCAGGTGCATTACATAAACCAAAAGGCATACGTCTATAAGCAAAAGTACCAAAAGGGCAAGTAAAAGTAGTTTTAGATTGATCCTTCGCTGACACAGGTACTTGAGAGAAGACAGAATAACCATCTAGAAAGCAAAAATGTGTGTGTTAGGATAGCCTTTCTAGCATTTAATCAAAAAAGGTAAAGGGTAATGATCTTTCTTAGTAGCTTTATTTAACTTATGAAAATCAATTACCATCCTATAACCTGTAATAATTCTTTGCGGGATCAATTCATCTTTATCATTAGGAACAACGGCAATACCTCCCTTTTAGGGACACAATGGACAGGGCTTACCCATTCACTATCAGCAACGGGATAAATAATACCTGCCTCAAGGAGCTTTAGAATCTCCTTTCTTACCGCCTCCTTCATTTTGGGATTTAATCATCTTTGAGGATCTCTAACTGGTTTGGCATCTTTCTCCACTGAAATTTTGTGTTGACATAATGTGGGACTAATGCCCTTAAGATCATCCAAGGTATATCCAATATCAGCTCGGTGCTTCTTCAGAGTTTTCAATAATCTTTCTTCTTCTTTCTCTGAAAGGTTAGCACTAATAATAACAGGATATATTTCTTTTTCATCAAGATAAGCATACTTAAGATTATCAGGTAATGGTTTGAGTTCAAAAACGGGATCACCCTTGGGTGGAGGGGGATTCCCAAGAATTTCAACGGGAAGGTTATGTTTCAACATAGCTTCCTGTTTAAGGAACACTTCATCTATTTCTTCCCTTTCATGCGTAAACATATCGTTTTAATGGTCTAGCAAATATTGTTCCAACGGATCAGTTGGAGGAACAGCAATGGAAGCAAGACCAATAATTTCATCCTTACTATGTGGTTCCCTTTCATGAGGTTGTCTACTAAACTTGGCAAAATTAAACTCATGAGATATACCATCTATGCCAACAGTGACAATATTCCTTTCACAATTAATCTTAGCACTAGCCGTATTCAAGAAGGGTCTACCAAAAATAATGGGACAAAAATCATCTTGTGGGGAAGCAAGAACAAGAAAATCAGCAGGGTATTTAACCTTCTCGCACAAAACTTCAACATCTCTAACAATCCCAATAGGTTTAATGGTATCTCTATTAGCAAGCTTAATAGTAACATCAATGTCTTCTAATTCAACAGGTGCAATATCGTGCATAATTTCTTTATAAAGATCATAAGGTATCGCACTAGCACTAGCACCCATATCACATAAGCCATGATGATCTCCTATTTTAACAGAAATAACAGGCATGCCTACAACAGGTCTACGTGTCTTAGTATCAGGTCTAGCAATATTAGCAGTCTCACCCAAGAAAGAAATAACATGCCCATCTAAATCCTCATCCAAGAGATCTTTAACCATAGCAATAATAGGTTCAACATTAATTTGTTCAGGAGGTGTATAGTTCCTAGTATTACTCTTACGAACAATAGTCGATGCTTTAGCGTGATCTTTTATTCTAACAGGAAAAGGAAGTTTTTCAACATAAGCAGTAGGAACAATAGGATCACTATATGTAATAGTATTTTCTTCGACTGTAATAGGTGCAACTACTTTCACTTCAACAGGAGGATTATATTTAAACCACTTCTCTTTAGGGAGATCAACGTGAGTAGCAAAAGGTTCACAAAAAGTAGCTACTATCTCAGAGTCAAGTCCATACTTAGAACTAAATCCACGGAAAGCATCGGTATCCATAAAAGATTTAACACAATCAAACTTAGGTGTCATACCTGACTCCTTACCATCGTCGGAACCCCAATCTTCAGAGTTGCGTTTAATTCTTTCCAATAAGTCCCATTTGAAATCAATAGTCTTCAGCATATAAGAACAAGCAGAGGAAGTGTTGAGTAGGTTGCGATTATCGAGAGAAAGCCGAGCATAAAAATTCTAAATAATCATTTCCCGAGAGAGCTCATGATTGGGGCATGAATACAACATTGACTTAAGCCTCCCCCAAGCTTGAGCGATGCTTTCTCCTTCGCGAGGTCAGAAATTATATATGTAATTACGATCATGATGAACAAGATGCATAGGATAGAACTTCTGGTGAAATTCCAACTTCAATTGCTTATAATTCCAAGATCTCGTATCATCACATAGCCTATACCATGTCATTGCATCTCCCTTATAAGATAAAGGGAAGACCTTCCTTTTGAAAACATCATCGGGAATACCTGCAAGCTAAATAATCCACAAACTTCATCCACAAAGCTAAGGTGTAAATCGGGATGCAATGTTCCGTCTCCTGCAAAAGGATTAGCTAGCAGTTTTTCTATCATACCCTAAGGAATCTCAAAGTGAATATTTTCATAAAGTTCAGTAGGTTGAGGAGCATGTCTTTGCTCTTCTGGTTGGGGTGAAGATACCCCAAACAAGCCCCTCAAAGGATTAGTTTCCATATTGACAAGTGACAGAAAATTTCAGCACACTATATAAATGTTTCCTTACCAAGTTCCACTCACCAAAAGCGCTACACTCCCCCGCAACGGCACCAGAAAAGAGTCTTGATGACCCACAAGTGTAGGGGATCTATCGTAGTCCTTTCGATAAGAGTGTCGAACCCAACGAGGAGCAGAAGGAAATGATAAGCGGTTTTCAGTAAGGCTTTCTCTGCAAGCACTGAAATTGTAGGTAAAAGATAGTTTTGTGATAATATAAATAGTAACGAGCAAAAAGGAAATAAAGTAAATAAAGTGCAGCAAGGTGGCCCAATCCTTTATGTAGCAAAGGATAAGCCTGGACAAATTCTAATAATGAAGAAGGAGCTCTCGAGGACACATTGGGAATTATCGTCAAGCTTGTTCCATCACGTTCATAAGATTCGCGTTCGGTACTTTGATAATTTGATATGTGGGTGGACCGGCACTTGGGTACTGCCCTAACTTGGACAAGCATCCCACTTATGATTAACCCCTATTGCAAGCATCCACAACTACAAAAAGGAGTATTAAGGTAAACCTAACCACAGCATTAAACCTATGGGCCCATATCAACCCCTAACGAAGCAACGCATAAACTAGGGTTTAAGCTTCTGTCACTCTAGCGACCCATCATCTACTTATTACTTCCCCATACCTTCCTCTAGGCCCAAATAATGGTGAAGTGTCATGTAGTCGACGTTCACATAACACCACTAGAGGAAAGACAACATACATCTCATCAAAATATCGAACAAATACCAAATTCACATGACTACTAATAGCAAGACTTCACCCATGTCCTCAGGAACAAACGTAACTACTCACAAAGCATATTCATGCTCATAATCAGAGGAGTAATAATATGCATAAAGGATCTGAACATATGATCTTCCACCAAGTAAACCAATTAGCATCAACTATAAGGAGTAATCAACACTACTAGCAACCCACAGGTACCAATTTGTGGTTTTGATACAAGATTAAATACAAGAGATGAACTAGGGTTTTGAGAGGAGATGGTGCTGGTGAAGATGTTGATGGAGATTGACCCCCTCCCGATGAGAGGATCGTTGGTGATGACGTTGGTGATGACTTCCCCCTCCCAGAGGGAAGTGTCCCCGGCAGAACAGCTCCGCCAGAGCCCCAGATTGATTCCGCCAAGGTTCCGCCTCATGGCGGCGGAGTTTCATCCCGTAAGCTTGCCCACGATTTTTTCCAGGGTAAAAGTGATGATATAGCAGAAGATGGACGCCGGAGGCCCACCAGGGGGCCCAGGAGATAGGGGGCCGCGCCCTATAGGGGGGGCACCCCCTGTCTCCTGGACAGGGTGTGGGCCCCCTGGCCTATTTCTTTCGCTCATAAATTCTTATTAAATCCAAAAAGTTGTTTCGTGGAGTTTCAGGACTTCTGGAGTTGTGCAGAATAGGTTTCCAAAGTGTCCTCCTTTTCCAGCCAGAATTCCAGCTGTGGGCATTCCCCCTCTTCATGGTAAACCTTGTAAAATAAGAGAGAATAGCCATAAGTATTGAGATATAATGTGTAATAACAGCCCATAATGCAATAAATATTGATATAAAAGCATGATGCAAAATGGACGTATCATCACCCTCTCCACGTACAGTACTCTTCCAATGGAAGTCGATCGTTGACCACATTGACCACGCCGTACCGAGAGCACCACGGCGGTGGACGACGGTGAGGCCTAGGAAGGGGATGACACGGAGCCGGGGAAGGCGCGATAGTGGATGCCCACGCGGAGAGGAGTATGAGGGTTCACTGGTTCGGCTGCGGTGTGAGGTTGCCGTCTCCACAGAATAACAGGGGATGTGGGTGAGTGGAGGGATGGCCTGGCCAGCGATGGGAGTAGTAGGGGCGATGAGAACTCCGCGGCAGCACAGCCGGCCACGGGAGGCAGGAGCAGGCGGCACGACCGGCACTGCTTTGGGCGGCTGGAGCAACAATACCAAAGGTTGAAGAAGCACTACGGCCGTTGGATGGACATCATACGGTCACTGGATCTAGAATCGTGCATATTGACTAAGTTGACAAAGCCATCCATCCCCGTCAACTTAGTAGGCCCACAAGTCAGCCTCCTACTATACTGGGTCCCAGCTAGCAGGGGGAGTATTCATTTTTTTGTGCGTAATAAGGAGGAACTTCCTTCCATGCGAAGATATAGCTGGTGGGTCCGAGCTGTCAGCGGTGGTAACGTGTTTTCGTGAACTACAGAGGCCCTTTCGGTGGGTCCCAGATGTCAGGTGGAGGAATCATTATATTGCACATAATAAGGAGGCATTTCCTTGCGTGCGGCCGTGCACCCATTTGTCAGCCTCTCCACGTACAGTCCACTTCAGATGCATGTCGGTCGTTGAGCAAGTTGACCACGCCGTGCCGAGAGCACCAGGGCGGTGGACGACGGCAAGGCCTAGGAAGGGAACGACACGGAGCCAGGGAAGACTCGGCAGTTGTTTCCCGTGCGGAGGGGAGTACGACTGTACGAGGGTTTACTGGTTCGTCTACCGTCGCCGGAGGATAACAGAAGGTGTGGGTGAGTAGAGGGATGGCTAGGCCAGCGATGGGAGTATGATGGGGCGGTGAGGCCTGCGCGGCAGCATAGCCGGCCGCGGGAGGAGGGAGCAGGCAGTCCCGCCGGCGCTTGTTTGAGCGGCTGGAGCAGGAAGAGCAGAGATTGAAGAAGCACGAAGGCCGTTGGATGGACATCCAAAAGTCACTGCTTGTGCGTCAACCTTTTTTTAGGAAAGCCTCAAATCTGCGGAAAACAGCATACAACCCATCTGCCATTATTTCTAATAATTTACAACCCATTTGCTAGTTCTTAAGGTTTTTTTGGAGCCCATATTCTTTTTGTTAGCATTACAGCCCATATTTTGGCCACGGTTAAAAAATTATACGAAATTTTGCATATTTTGGTGCGGTCCGAACTGTTTTTAATCCCGAAATTTGAAGTCACATTCAAACTGATTTTAAAAATAAATGTATATCAATATAAAATCCAACAAATTTTCCACACATAAAAATCAATGCAATTTAAAATCTCAAAATGAAAAAAAGAAATTTGAAACTAATTGTCGGTTTGGTGTGTTTTAAAAATGTACAACCCTTTTCTCATTACTGATAGGCCATTTTCTCGGCCAGCCGAATGAAGCTCTCATCGTCTTGAAAGATTTGCAGCCCAACAGGCCTGACAAAGCGACTTACTTGACAAATCACAAAAAAACTGGGCTAGCCATTTTCAGAAAGACAAAAACTACTACTGGGATGGTCTGTGGTAAACATAAAAGAGAAGGCTATCTAGACAGGCCAGAGTGCCCCGCACAACCCAGTTGACACCCTGCTTCCGTCTCAAAAACAAATTAGATAAATGCCACTCCAATTATGGTGATTCATAAAAATGCCACTATAATTTCCAAACTTTGAAAAATGCCACTGCTACTTTTGCAAACTTTGAAAAACGCCACTCCAGACTTTGAAAAATGCCACTAGAAATGGCATGAAATGGCATTTTTCAAAGTTTGGAAATTGCAGTGGCATTTCTCGGAAACACCAGATTTGGAGTGGCCTTTATCAAATTAACCCAAAACAAAAATAACTGGGCGAGCTACTGGGTCCCTGGTGTCAGGCGCTCATTGTGCAATTCTCTCGTTTATTGACTATGTTGACAATGGCATGGGACCCAGATGTCAGAAATCCATTAGGAGGAGCCATTTTTTATTGGCTTGAAATAAGGAGGCACTTTCTTGCGTACTGCCATGACCTTGGCGGGTCCCTGCTGTCATCCTATCCACGTACAATCATCTCCTGATTGTGTACGCATCAACTTGGTAGGCCCACAAGTCAGCCTCTAAACCCGTGGCGAACAAATACAACCCATTTAAAAAAATAATAGCCCATTCCATACGTTCAAACGGAAAGTTCAACATTCAGAGCAAAGTAACAGGTCTGATCCACATATAGAGTACTGAACTTCCACGTTGACAACCATCATAGCCAAGTTAACTATCTACTCCCACTAATACTCTAGTAGCATACAAGTACTAACTTACTCTTAGCTAACTAGACGATGCTGGCCGCCATTTGCGGTACACGCTAAATGCCGGCACCGGCGTCCTCCACCTCGCCTCGGACTTGCCAGAGGTGCGATAGGGCGCGTTGCTCGCGCGCGTTGGCCCTTTCCATGCCGGCGTGGTCCACCGAAGCTTCGGCTTCTAAGCGGGAAACCCACCTGATGAGTTGGTAGTAAAAATCGGCGTCGCGAACGTGTGCGTGCCTGACAGCCTCCAGAGCTATTTGCCGGGCGCTGACCTCCACGTAGTCGGACTAGTTGCGGGCGCGCTGCTCGTGACTCAGAGCGGCGGTGCGCTGCTGCTCCATGTCCCCCTGGCAGCGCAAATTGGTGATATGTTGCTCCTCACCCAAGCGGTCGCGCTCCAACAAGTTCTTGATCTCCGCATTGCCATCTAAAGAACGATAGAATGCCTCCTCCCGCCGTCTGGCTTCCGATGAAAAACCGAACACTAGTTCCGGCGGTGACCGCCTCCGGCCTCGCCTATTGCAGACGGGCGGGGGCATGGCGGACGTGGCGAGAGCGAAGATAAGTGGCGAGCGACGTCCAGCGGTGGGGGCTTATGAGGATAGGACGAGTTGGGTCACGGTGCCACCAGAGAAGGCCAGGAAATATTACTTATAGGCGGAAGGTAGCACGACGGTCATCGGAATTCAATGCGTAAGCAAGCATGGCTTAGCGCGCCAGCTTGCGGTGGAAAACTAGAGAAACTGAAATTATGACTGTGCCGTCCCGTCCCATCCATGCTAGGTCGCACGCCGGCATGACGGTCAAATGAGTGCACTCGAATTATCCAGATGAGGTACTCCCTCTTTGTCAATAATGATACCACGGATTTAAAAGGCCCGCAACAATTCAAGCGCATCCTTTTTCGCATCAGTTAGCTACCTTACTTACGGCTGGCTGCATGCAGGCACTCAGAATTGCTCACAGCCAGTACGCGGAGCAGCATGCAACAAGTCACAGCCAAGGGCACGCATGCAGCCACTTAAGTCGTTGGAATTAATTAGGCTTAAACTTCTGCATGCAGTTAATTATTGCCATGCCTTGGTCTTGCTGCTTTGGGTCACGGGACTAGTAAACCCGGACGGAGGGAGTACCTTGGTTGGTGAGATTTTTGAATTAAGCCCTACAAATTGGAAAGGAGGTACTAGTACATGCGTGATCCGCTATTTATTCGTGTAGGATCGAGTAGGTCGTTTCTTGAATTGAGCCCTGCAAACCGGAAAGGAGGTAGTACGTCGTGATCCGCTATTTATCCGTGTAGGATCGAGTAGGTCGGATAGTGTACGTGTAGGATCGAGTAGGTCGGATGGTGTACGTGTACGATCGCATTAGCTGATGAACGTTAGCTGGGAGATAAGGTATTTGCGAACGTTTTTGCTGGCAGTTTCTTAGATTTGCATGGCATTTTCTTCAGAGCAGCTTGTCAGTTTCTTCAGAGGTAGGCATTTTTATTAAAAAAACTGCCACTTCGGATCTTGTGTCGCAACTAAAACTGCCAGGATCACATTAGTAGGCTAGCTAGTGATCGGTCAGAAACTTGTAAACACTGAGCGAACAGAAATAAGGAACTGTTAGTAACTTGTAAACACTGAGAACACAGAAATAAGGATCATGTTGTGCACAGCAGTAAGAGCCGATCCGTTCGAAATGTTCACACGAGACTCACAGGCCTGGTATTGTAATATGTTCACATTAGCAGCCCAAATTCAAAACCAACTAGTACGATTCCCATACATAAGATCAACATGTTAATGCATCTCAATGATTCATAGATCATATACAAATATGTAGCTCCAAAAGCAAAGATCTAGAAAAAACATCTGTTCTTCCTACTAACATGGATGCTTCTCTTGGCCAACATTTAGTACAGACTGAAAGACAAATTTGTTTGTGAAGTCTACAATTCCTCTTGCAAACGTAAGTGGTTTCACCAACAGTGGGAACCATGAGAATGAACCACACATGATGGAGGAACATCCACTGCAATATGATTTGGTCTTCTCTTGATCACACGGCGAAACTATTTTTGGAATACAAAGTTTAACTTAGGAAAAATGATGCCCATTGTATAATGAGACCAAAGCAATGAAGCACCTAGTGTTGGCCAATAAATAGTACAGTACTACTTTTCTGCAGTCCATGAAGTGACTATCCAATCTTTCTGTGTTTATTTTCAAATGGCACTGCATGGAGTGACTATACTATTCTCTTGTGCAGTTCAACCATAATTGCGGTCACTTTGTTTGTTTGCCAAATAGCAATGGGCAGACATCTCTGTCTGCACAAATATCAAGCAGCTAGTAAACATATACCCCACCTTGTATTTTTGGTTTAAACATGTCTCTTCCGCTTAGCATTTGTCATGTTTTGCATTGGACAATTTGATACAGTCATGTTTTGCCCTGGACAATTTCATACTGAATTGATTTGCTGGTTCAGAGCATAAATATAGAGCCTATTCTTCATCAGATCAAGGATATCCATGTTCGCAGTGATGGAAGAGGTGAAATCAATACAACCGAAATTGGGCATCCAATCATTGAATCTTGTCCTGCACCTCCAATGTAGGTCCACCCTGCCAATAAATTCACATGCAAACCACTAGTATTACTATCTAATGACAGTACAAAAAGAGTAGCAAGATAGTAGCAAACCATGTACCTTCGAAATGAACAGCTCATAGTGCCACCAATTGGATATAAAGGTTTGGGAGAAACCATGCTCCTAATGTTGAACCATTTGCACTTTTTGTGCAGTTCCACTAAAATCGAGCATCCCTGTTTGCATAGATATTGAAAGTGTGATTACTATAAAAGTGGAACTAGTTGAAGCATAGGCTCACAAATATAAGCATTCCAATTTCTTAATGGGAAAAGGTAGCAAGACTGTTTCTAACCACCTGTTTGAAGGAATAAATAAGGCAACAATGGCTGATGTCAGGAAGACATATATAGTTCTTTCTGAAAGAAAGATCGATTCCTGACCTTTACTCTTCTTTTAAGCATATTTTGTGCAGTTCAACTAAAATAAAATTCCATCACCGCCTTGACAATTCAGTGACATTGTACAAAAGGAAATGACTTAACATTACATCATGATGTCAGGTATGTAGTCGACAGGCATTAGAGACAAACATATAGACCTCCTCCGATAACATAATGAACATTAATTTTAACCTAGGTATGACTAGCTTTACCGGGATAATTTGGGTGAACTCTACACCCTCTGTTCCTTAATATAAGACATTTTCGCAGTTCAATTTAAAGTACCCAAACGTCTAGTATTTAGAAAAACAGGTAGTAGTTTTCTTGGGCACATATCTGGGAAAGCTTGCCACACTTTATTTATGTCCATACATTAATGCAACACCATTCGAATACTACAAATATACACTAATCCAGTGGCTAGTGCAACAGTAGAGTAGTTATTTTATTACAGGGTATAGTATAATGGTTTTACTGAATAGATTTCAATAAACTCTAGCACTGGAAGATTTCTACAAGAATTAACAATACAAAATGTAAAGGTAACAAGTTTCAGCATTGGTATACTAGTTGTGCATGAGCATTAAACCAAATACGAAAGTTTGAAGGTAACTAGCATTATTAACTAATGACAGTATAAAAAATTGCAAACCATGTACCTTCAAGGTAAATATCATTTCGAACTCGAGGGGACCTAAAAATTGATATCCCAATCTTGATAATCAGTCAACCATAAAAACTTGATCGAACGAATCAAGAGAATAGCCGGAGGAGGAGGTGCCCACTCTTGACCTTTCCTATTGACACGGTACAACAAAAATTGACTCATCTCATGAAAGTGAGGTATGTAATCTATAAGCATTAACAGTGCAAAAATCTAAAGGTAGTAACTAGATTCATCGTTGGTATATTGGCTGTGAAATAGCATTAGAATGCCTTAGCTAACAAATCTTTAATACATCCACAATCAATAGCTAACCCTGAAATAATCTAGTGACATAAATGGCATTGCTTAAATTTATCGATGGCATTAGACTGAGTGCGGCATTAGTTAAATGTGGCATCACTTTAGCAGTAGCATTGCTTGACTTGACTATTGGCGTTATACTAACAGCAAAAAAGTGGCAATAAGAGCATGGGGGGCCCATTCGGACAGTGGGCGCACCAGTACGATGTACCTCCATGGACGCATAGAGTGGTGAGGGAGGTATGGTTGCCCAGAGCAACAAATATCCAGGCAACATATGTGGATAACGTCCCATTTTTGTTCTCTTTAGCCACCTTTTTCCTATGTGAGGACAACAAACCGATCGACCTGGTCATTGTCTATTGCGCTGTCATGCCTTTCTACCCTTCTTCAACCAAAAGAGACGAGACATGTTATTTAGCTACTTATTTTCCCCTTTTCAACATAGATGCGGGTTCGATGCCTACTCTCTTGGACAGTACAGTCTCCCTTCCTTTCCTTATTCAACCCAGACATGCATTAGTCTGCATGAAGTAGGGTTTCCTTTAATAGTGCAAATTAAGGTTTTCGTCTGTGTGACCAGCAGAGCAGAGGATAGCAAATTGGGAAGATGGTGGAGTGGAAAAAGATCCACATGCAGCGACGTGGCAGATGGGGCAATAGAACAAGGGTATGGTTTGAAAAGAGGTAGCATACCTGAGGGTCGGCGGGAAGTGGCTTCGCTCGTGGTCGTCGTCCTTCGCACACACTACGGCAGCGAGCTCGGGGACAGAGGCCATCCCGCGCGGGCGCTAGGTCTGAGAGGACGACCTTGTCGTCAGTGCGTGACCTCGCTCACCGATGATGAGTGCGTCAACGCTGCATGTCCTTTTCTTCCCCGGCGGATCTGTGACCACCGGTGAGAAGGGAGAGAGAGGCCGTCTTTTTTAGATCTGGAGAGAGAGTGATAGTATGAGAAGCAAGTGGGCAGCCCCTAGCAAGAAAGCGCTGAAGCTTCAGCCTATATATCTTTTTTATACTACTAGTACTAGAGGTGGAGTAGTGGTAGAGTAGTTTATATTTTCTCTGCATACAGTACCAGTTAGTCGTGCTTCAAAACTGAGCGGCACGCAATTTAAAAAATAAAGTCGATAACTAATGCAGCACATCGGGCCAACGCGGCCAGGTCGCATTTTGCACGAGAAATTACACACCATGTTTCGTTGACATGTGGTCCCGTTCCAACAAGTTAGTGAGACGATGGCGAGTCCTTTTCTACTATTTTCGAACGGACGTGTAGGCCGGGGCGCCTCTTCGTGTATCGTGGCAAACTGGCAACCGTCCATCGACTCTTCGCCTTTCCCTCTCGATTTGGAACTGCTATAGCATGCTCTTCCTCCCTCCTCCATTTGCCTTCACCCTTCCTTCTGCCATTGTTCGATCGTCTTCTCCATGGAGGGAACAGGTCGGAAATGACCCTGTTATTCTTGCCCCAATCTGAAAGATGACGTGGTGGAGGAACTCATTGATCGGCGCGACGTCATCACCTCGGCTAGCATGGCAAGTTCATTCAAGACCATTCTCGACTCAACTAATAACATCATTACAAGGAACCCAAGGGTGAGCGGTTTGATCTCCCCTATCTTCTTCATCGTGACCCTGCTGACTAGCGCGGTGATGACGGAGGCCTCACCTTGTGCAAGTTGATTCCGCTTGATAATGATACGTATGATGTTAAGATGCCATCGCTTGAGTGCAAGGCTTGGGCAGGCGCAAATGGAGATTGAGTTTTTTTTATATTGGGTACAACTACGAGTGGAACTTGTGAATGTGTACACTCGTCACTGGGTTCCACTTTGAAAAATCCTAGCAGACTGCCCAGAGGTTGAGCACACTGGTATTCTACGCACGTTCAAATACAATCATGGTGACTGTCTTCTACGGAAGATAGCAATTTGTCGAGTTCCCAATCGCTCATGCCATTACATGAACTATGTAGTTGTTGCTATCTTCAACAAGCTAGTTGTCGTCTTTCGTGGTTCGACTGGATGGATATTTCTCAAAATCAATTTCTATACATGGATGTGTACTGTGATGCAATTCAATGCGAGGGTCTTGTGTTTGCTTCCACCACTCATGGCACTATTTTTGCATGGGATCCTTGTAGTTTCGGTACGTTTGCCTTCCACCGTAATTATAATTGTTTCATCCACATGTGTGCGGGTTAGCAAGTTTCCCTTTACTAATTAACCTTCTTGTGTTTCCAAGGTCATGTGAACATTCCACCACCTATACTTGAATTTTTTTAAAAAGGGGGAGATGACGATGGTGATGAGCACGAGCATGAGGACGAGGAGGGACCATATACTCAGTGGCGCCTGGCAACTTATTCTGATGGATCACCCCTTCTTGTCTGTATACAGCGCACTGCTGATGTCACTACTAAGGAAGCAGGTATTGTCTCCCATGGTCGCACTCTCCGGACCTATTCCAACACCCATTGCATGGTATTCGGGATGGATACTAGTGTGCTAGCGCCAAAACCTTATCCCTGGTACAGTATAGATAATCTTGGAGAAAACTCGCTCTTCCTTGGACAAAACTATCCAATGATGGTGAAAAGCGATGCAACTGCTGTTGACACAACGTTACTACCATTTATGAGAAGCAATTGTATCTATAACTCGGACATTCTGGTGGTTCCCTACCCTAGTACTGATATAGTAGGCCGCTTCAGCCTGGATGATAAGTCTTGCGTTGGTCTCGAGATTGACAATATATGGCCCTTCCCAGAGAATCACTTGTGGTTCAAAGTAAGCGATTCCAACACCGAGGATTGGTTGAGTTGAAGTTCATTTCATTGCTTGTTAGTTGTTGTCTGATGAAAACTTTAGTATTTATAATGTATCCTCATTGTCGTTGTGGGTTGATGACCTGTTGTATGTAATAAAATGATAAGGCTGTGATAAACTTACTAAATTTATGAATGGCTTTCGAGTCGCTTCTCTGAGTGGGTGCTGCGACGAGGCAAAAAAATATTTTCCGAATACATAATTGTACGTGCATTGCAATAGGTTATTGGATGAGGCCAATCAACAATAGTACACTATTTGCACTAGCTTCACATGCTTCGCGCGTCGGGCGGGTATTTTTACTGTAGTTGCGAATCCCATCATTCTAGGTCCTCGGATGAGTCCAGTAGAAATTGCATTCTGATGTTTGGGTACAAACTTTCAGAACTGCTGCACTATCTCTACGTCTACGTATACGTAATACAACAACTTTTAAACTTGAGACCAGCCACCCACCCTCACAAAGAACACTTTTTAACCTAGCACAGACTCCAAGAATTTTGGCCATAGTGTGAGGTGGGCCATATGTCAATGTGCTCACATAGATACTACTACTATATAGTAGTAGGGTGGCATGGGCCAGAACAAGCATTCACGTACAGGAGTACGGCACACGACACCAGCACGACTTCCATCTGACACCATATTTCTTGGAGTCTGTGCTACAGCTATCTCTTCAACCTTATCGTTTCTCTAACTCAGCCATCGCACGGCGGGCGAGGTGGGGGTTTGCCGATAGTCGGTTTCCTCAACTGCGGTCCCACTTGTAAGGCCAACTCCAATGCACGACCCCAAACGGACCTCCGTTTTGTCCAGATTCTGTCCGTTTGGGTAGGGTAATGGGGTCGTGTCCGGGCCATTTCTCGGATGCGGTGGCCGTGCGCCCAACGTGCAGACGCATCCCGGCCACATACATTTTTCTTCGCAAACACATATCTTTTTTTCATTATTGATTTTTGGTACATGGAAATACATCACCAAAATTTTACTAGAAAAGCAAGACCAAAGAAAACAAGAACCACAAGAATAGATTTTAGGAGATATCCAACTTCCATAACTGCTCCTATAAGTTGGATTAGTGCCTTCTCGATGCATTCATTGTTGACATGCGGAGGCTCGATCTTGCGTGCTTCTTTCTTCTTCGAGTGTAAAGAAGTAGACGTTGCTTCCTCGCATCTAGTCTCATGTCTAGCCTCTATTCTATCAACAAGTGCACTAGTTTCATCTCTAGCCTCTATGCTAGCTGAAAGTGCTAGAACATCTACTAGATTGCGCTCTATCAATATATCAATGTACTCTTCTTCCCAATACCAAAACTTGCATCCATTCTACACAATAAAAATTTAAGTTAGCACAACTAGTCTTATTCGAGAGCACAATCGAAGATTTGGTCGAGTTCTTCCTCCTTTTGCCGACACGTGGGACATCCAGTATCCAGGTCGTGTCATGCAAGAAAATAGAGTGGTAGTTGCTACCTCTTGAGCATGCATTGGTTTTCCCTTGAAGAGGAAAGGGTGATGCAGCAAAGTAGCGTAAGTATTTCCCTTAGTTTTTGAGAACCTAGGTATCAATCCAGTAGGAGGCTACACTCAAATACCTCGTACCTGCACAAACAAAGAAGAACCTTGCAACCAACGCGATAAAGGGGTTGTCAATCCCTTCACGGCCACTTGCAAAAGTGAGATCTGATAGAGATAATAAGATAAATATTTTTGGTATTTTTATGATATAGATTGGAAAGTAAAGATTGTAAAATAAAATAGATCGGAAACTTATATGATGGAAAATAGACCTGGGGGTCATAGGTTTCACCAGTGGCTTCTCTCAAGATAGCATAAGTATTACGGTGGGTGAACAAATTACTGTCGAGCAATTGATAGAAAAGTGCATAGTTATGAGAATATCTAGGCATGATCATGTATATAGGCATCACGTCCGCGACAAGTAGATCAAAACGATTCCGCATCTACTACTATTACTCCACACATCGACCACTATCCAGCATGCATCTAGAGTATTAAGTTCATAAGAACAGAGTAACACATTAGGCAAGATGACATGATGTAGAGGGATAAACTCAAGCAATATGATATAAACCCCATCTTTTTATCCTCGATGGCAACAATACAATACGTGCCTTACTGCCCCTGCTGTCACTGGGAAAGGACACCGCAAGATTGAACCTAAAGCTAAGCACTTCTCCCATTGCAAGAAAGATCGATCTAGTAGGCCAAACCAAACCGATAATTCGAAGAGACTTGCAAAGATAACAAATCATACATAAAAGAATTCAGAGAAGATTCAAATATTGTTCATATATAATCTTAATCATAAACCCACAATTCATCGAATCTTGACAAACACACCGCAAAAGAATTACATCGAATAGATATCCAAGAAGATCGAGGAGAACTTTGTATTGAGATCCAAAGGATCTCATGGGTACATAAGGTTGCGGTGGTGGAAATAGGGTTTCGTGGTGCTCTCGGATGTTTTCAGGGTATATGAGTATATATAGGCGAAAGAAGTCGGTCAGGGGAGCCACGAGGGGCCCATGAGGGTGGGGGCTCGCCTACCCCCCTGGGCGCGCCCTCCTGCCTCATGGCCTCCTCGTTTCTTTCTTGACGTCGAGTCCAAGTCTCCTGGATTGCGTTTGTTCCAAAAATAACTCTCCCGAAGGTTTCATTCCGTTTGGACTCCGTTTGATATTCCTTTTCTTCGAAACACTGAAATAGGCAAAAAAAACATCAATTTGGACTGGGCCTCTGGTTAATAGGTTAGTCCCAAAAATAATATAAAAGTGCATAGTAAAGCCCATTAAACATCCAAAACAGATAATATAATAGCATGGAACATTCAAAAATTATAGATATGTTGGAGACATATCAAGCATCCCCAAGCTTAATTCCTGCTCGTCCTCGAGTAGGTAAATGATAAAAACAGAATTTTTGATGTGGAATGCTACCTAGCATAATTCTCAATGTAATTCTCTTTACTATGGCATGAATGTTCAGATCCAAAAGCTTCAAGATAAAAGTTTAATATTGGCATAAAAATAGTAATACTTCAAGCATGCTAACCAAGCAGTTTATGTCTTATGAAAATAACATAGCCAAAGAAAACTTATCCCTACAAAAGCATATAGTTAGGCCATGCTTCATTTTCGTCACACAAAATGCTCCCATCATGCACAACCCCGGTTTCAGCCAAGCAATTGGTTCATACTTTTTAACGCGCTTCAGCCTTTTCAACCCTCACGCAGTACATGAGCGTAAGCCATGGACATAGCACTATGGGTGGAGTAGAGTATGATGATAGGGATTATGTGAGAAAACAAAAAAAGGAGAAAGTCTCACATTGACATGGCTAATCAACGGGCTATGGAGATGCCCATCAATTTATGTCAATATGAGGAGTAGGGATTGCCATGCAACGGATGCACTAGAGCTATAAATGTATGAAAGCTCCTAAAACAGAAACTAAGTGGGTGTGCATCCAACTTGCCTGCTCACGAAGACCTAGGGCATTTTGAGGAAGCCCATCATTGGAATATACAAGCCAAGTTCTATAATGAAAAATTCCCACTAGTATATGAAAGTGACAAAATAAGAAACTCTCTATCATGAAGATCATGGTGCTATTTTGAAGCACAAGTGTAGAAAAAGGATAGTAACATTGTCCCTTCTCTCTTTTTCTCTCATTTTTTATTTGGGCTTCTCTGGCCTCTCTTTTTTTATTTGGGCTTCTTTGGCCTCTTTCATTTTTCATAAAGTCCGAAGACTCATCCCAACTTGTGAGGGAATCATCGCTTCCATCGTCCTTTCCTCACATGGGACAATGCTCTAATAATGGAAATCATCACACTTCTATTTATTTATAACTCAAGAATTACAACTCAATACTTAGGACAAAATATGACTCTATGTGAATTCCTCCGGCGGTGTGCTGGGATATGCAATGAATCAAGAGCGACATGTATGAAAGAATTATAAAGGTGGCTTTGCCACAAATACGATGTCAACTACATGATCATGCAAAGCAATATGACAATGATGGAGCGTGTCATAATAAACGTAACAGTAGAAAGTTGCATGGCAATATATCTCGGAATGTATATGGAAATTCCATAATAGGTAGGAATGGTGGCTATTTTGAGAAAGGTATATGGTGGGTGTATGATACCGGCGAAAGTTGCGCGGCACAAGAGAGGCTAGCTATGGTGGAAGGGTGAGAGTGCGTATAATCCATGGACTCAACATTAGTCATGAAGAACTCATATACTTATTGCAAAAATCTACAAGTTATCAAAACAAAATACTACACGCATGCTCCTAAGGGAAGGGTTGGTAGGAGTTAACCATCACGCGATCCCGACCTCCACACATAAGGAAGACAATCAATAGATAAATCATGCTCCAACTTCATCACATAAAAGTTTACCATATGTGCACGCAACGGGAATCATAAACTTTTAACACAAGTATTCCTCAAATTCACAACTACTCAACTAGCATGACTCTAATATTACCATCCTCATATCTCAAAACAATCATCAAGTATCAAACTTCTCATAGTATTCAATGCACTTTATATGATAGTTTTTATTATACCTATCTTGGATGCTCACCATTTTAAGACTAAAATTTTAGCCAAAGCAAATTACCATGCTGTTCTAAAAGACTCTCAAAATAATATAAGTGAACCATGAGAGATCAATAATTTCTACAAAATAAAACCACCGCCGTGCTCTAAAAAGATATAAGTAAATTACTTAGAGTATTCTAATAAATTCCAATTCATGTGTGTCTATGCCAAAAGGTGTGTACAGAAAGGATGATTGTGGTAAACTAAAAAGCAAAGACTCATATCATACAAGATGCTCCAAGCAAAACACATATCATGTGGTGAATAAAAATATAGCATCAAGTAAAGTTACCGATGGACGAAGACAAAAGAGGGGATGTCTTTCGGGACATCCCCAAGCTTAGGCTTTTGGTTATCCTTGAATTTTACCTTGGGGTGCCTTGGGCATCCCCAATCTTATGATCTTGCCACTCCTTATTCCATAATCCATCAAATCTTTACCCAAAAACTTGAAAACTTCACAACACAAAACTCAACAGAAAATCTCATGAGCTCCGTTAGCGAAATAAAACAAACCACCACTTTAAGGTACTGTAATGAACTCATTCTTTATTTATATTGGTGTTAAACCTACTGTATTCCAACTTCTCT